>NC_053122.1:854700-889700 GCF_010015445.1 Perca fluviatilis | reverse complement strand
CATGCATTCTTTATTATTCTTTCTCCTCACCATAGATATATCTATGCTCCTCACTCAGTATTAGGCTTCTGAAAATGTGTCCCCCAGAACAGTGTAGTTGAGTAGCCCTGCTGTAAACCCTCTGGTCAGTGAACAGCTCTTTTGCATATCCAGTGCAAAGAGCCAGAGGAAAGAAGGGGAATTGGGTTAAAAATATTAATATTTGGGCCACCAAAAATGTACTACTGTAATGTATTTCTTTTTAAGGGTCTTGGAATTTGGCAATACAAATTTTTGCTTTTTCTAAAAAAGGAAACCAGTCTTTTGTATATATACAAGCGACAGGTTTCCTTTTTTTTAGTAAACAGCAATAATAAATATTTACTATTGCAGTTTACTAAGTATTTCTTACTAAGTATTTCTTATCCGATTACTCGATTAATTGATGGAATAATCGTTAGAATATTCGATTACTAAAATAATCGATAGCTGCAGCCCTAGAGGGGTGTACTCACTTTTGTGAGATACTGTAGTTAGTTAGTGAGAGCACGACGCCACAACCGTGATGCACCGACCCCAGCAGCAGCAGCAGCAGGAACCCCAGTAGCCAGGGCACCCCGCGGCCCCCCGAAAGCGCAAAGGACCTGACGTTCATTTTTACCTGCGAACACAACAAGGAGCCATTCACAGCACAAGTCATAGTACAGAAAATGTCTAACGGGAAGCCCTCTACATCGGCTTATTTATACAATCATAATACAGAGTTGATGTTGTCTCCCTTATCTGGTCAGGGAATGTTCTTTCAGTGTTTCCTCTATGTTGATTTGACCTTGGCGGCCCCCCACGGCAACATTTATTCCCCCCACAGTATTAGAAACAGGCCTGCATTGTTAGAGTGCATATCGGAGAATAGTGCAGTCACACGAGGATAACTAGCCAGTTGAGATGGTGTGTGTACGTCCTTGAGAACTGTAAGTTGTATAACTTATGCTGTCAGTTAATTGAAGCCTGGTCTTGCAAATTTAAATTAAGTTAACTGCTGATTTTCGTTGTTTGTATTCTTCACCTGCTAGTTAAATTGCACGTGGCTGTTGATTTGATATAATAGCGATTGCTCACGTTTGTATTTGAGGTGCATTATTTACATGCTGAAGTAGTGACACTGCATTAAGATAATGTAATTAATTGTGGGTTTATTGTTATTTGCTACAGAATGCTAAGAACACTTAGCCTATATGTCAAAATCAAAGTTGGCCTATATAGTAACTCAAGAAATACAGTTCAAGCACAGCAGAGAATATGCCTCATTGTGTGTGTGAATAGAGGTGAATACATATATTTGTTTCTGTTGCAGTGAAGTATCAGTTCTGTTTCATGGAAGGGGGGGGGTGTTTGGACCTGCCCCCACTGCTAAAAAAAACATCCAAAAGGAAACCCTGTCTTTCCTCAGCAGTACACCATGCTCAGACAAGATAGTCAATAGTTCCATGTTATCTTGTGAGAGCAAGCAGGGTTTTTGTTTCTTTCTCTGCAAAGTTTCATTTAACTGAGACAGAAAAGAATAATCAGTATAATAGTGTATTCTTGTGCAAACACACACACACAGACACACACACTCACACACACACAAACACGGACTAACACACACACACTCACACTCATACACACACACACACACACACACACACACACATATACACACACAGACACCCATATACACACAGACACACACACACACACCTAGGCCCAGTTTAATTAGCATCTTCCTTGTATACAATATATATGTAGTAGGGGGTCCCTGCTCCGTCTCTGTTTCAGTTAAGGGGTTCTTGGTTTAAAAAACGTTGAAGACCTCTGCTTTACTCCAAAGTACAAAGTTCTCTCTTTGGTCCATTAAGGGAGGCGAGTCCCCAAAAAGTGCTGGGGTGTCAGATTTGGGTGCCAACATTGTGTAAGCCAATGGCTGGCAGACACACACTCAAGGACATGCTTCCACCCATTTATAGTGTTATCTGTGTGAAACAGCAGCTGCTCAGTAACTTATTAATCTTAACAGTATAAATAAGTGTGAGAGAGACAACACAGAAATCAGAGCATCGAGACACACTGACATCAGGATCTTCATCAGATAACTTCTGCTGAAATCTGACCATGAAGGTAAGTTTACAACTTTATATATCTGATAGTTTGGCAAACAAATTTTAATCATTTGTGGCCCCAAGTTTTAGACAGGGGTATCAAAAGTCTTCAGCTTGCTTTACAGAGTATTCTAGCTGTGCATGAGAGTGATACCAACTGAATGAACTTAATTATAATATCTCTTCTGTTCCAGCTGGTTTCTGTCGTCCTCGTCTTGCTGGCTCCACTGTTGACCAGCTGCCTGCCGCTCATTCTGCCGGGAGACTGCGGTGACATTTACCACAATGACAACAGCCGACCCAGTGGAGTATACACCATCTATCCCATCGGAGCCACGTCTGCTGTCCAGGTACACTTCATCCTCTCTGGGATGCAGGTTGACCTTCAGATCAGGGCTTAATAGCGCTTATGATTTAACAATTCAATTTTTTTTGGGAATTTTGATTCCCAAGGTCCAATTACATTTCTGATTTGATATCAGTCAGGTTAGGGAAATGCCAGTCACAATACCAGTTTATATTTGATATAAAAGAGATTTTCAGAGAACTTCTGCTGTAAATTGTGAAAGCAAGAAGCAACCCTCACCTATTTTTTTTATAATGCACCAGGTTAATGTTTACATTGAGAAATGGCCCCCAAAAAGTTTGTTTAAAGTATTTGAACTGAACTGAACAGGACTAACAACAGGGGCGGAGATAGACTCTCAGCACAGTGGGGACAGAGCTTCATCACAGGCCCCCCTGCTACCAGGTGATTTGTTAAAAAATTCTAAAATAGCTATAAATCCATGTTGTAATGTGTCACTTGTTGAGCCAAGTTAGCCTATGTCCAATAAAGAAGTAGTAGAACTGATTCAAGTACATTTGGATACAGTTTTAGTTAAAGGATCACATTAAGTCATACATGTATGTGTGTGTGTGTGTGTGTGTGTGTGTGTGTGTGTGTGTGTGTGTGTGTGTGTGTGTGTGTGTGTGTGTTGTGTGTGTGTGTGTGTGTGTGTGTGTGTGTGTGTGTGTAGGTGTACTGTGACATGGTCTAAGAAGGAGGACGGTGGACGGTGAGTATTTTAACTAAAGTCAACCCTTCCTGTAGTTCCTTCACAATAAATCACATTCCAGTAAAATCCTTGTTGTCTGGAAACATGAGCTGTCAGATATCTTGTGTGTTTAGCTAGTTAACCCCCCATCCCATCCCATCCCGTCACCCCTGTGTGTATGTTTGTGTGTGTGTGTGTGTGTGTTTGTGTGTGTGTGTGTGTGTGTCTGTGTATGTGTGTGTGTGTGTGTGTGTGTGTGTGTGTGTGTGTGTGTGTGTGTGTGTGTGTGTGTGTGTGTGTGTGTGTGTGTGTGTGTGTGTGTGTGTGTGTGTGTCTGTGTAGAGGGTTAGGTGGAGCATATGGGGCAGGGCAAACCATTGCCAATTAAAAAGGAACTTTTTGCTGAGTTCAATGATACCTCTCACAAGAGTTTACCTAAAATAGTACACAAGTTATGAAAGGGGGCGTGGCATGTGTACATGTGCGTGGCTAGAGTATAGGGGGCAGCTCAACATCACATGTAGACCACACATTCTAAATTTTATGTAAATCTGAATAACTTTTGCCAAGATACAACCGTTCCTGTTTCAACACCCACCTACAGGAAGTTGTTCCTCCATATCTTGCGCATTGTTTTAGCTATCAAAATTCTTTTGATAACTTTTAGTCACGAGGGTCCACCGAGTCTATATCCAAGTTTTCGTGCAGGTTGGACTCACGGCCCAGGAGGAGTTAGACGAGTTAAGTATGTTTCCCATATATCGCGATGTAGCTAATTAATAAAAATAATTCTAACAGCGCCATCTAATGGCCGATTCATTCTAAATTTGGCATGGATGCTCAAGCCCTATGCTGAACAACTGTGTTATGTTTGGTATCAATCGGAATAAATCTTGGTAAGATACGCAACTTCCTGTTTCGACAGCCCCCTACAGGAAGTTGGTCCTCTGTAACTTGCGCATTGTGTTAGCTATCAAAATTATTTTTATACATTTTTGTCACGAGGATCCTCCGAGTCTACGTGCACATTTTTGTGTAGATGGGACTCACGCTCTAGGACACCTGTCAAACTCAAGGCCCGCGGGCCAAATCCGGCCCCTCGCAAGTTTTGATCCGGCCCGCATATTAATTTAGGTTCACAATAGATTTTGGCTCGCCTAGTTGTGCGCAGAAACCAAAAAGACGGGAATTTCTTTTCAAACTCTAATTATGCGACACTCAAAGCAGAATTTGGCAGATTTGCCGACTTTGAGATTCAGGAATTGCCCCAGAAGCAGAGAGTTTTTATATTTCGGCTGTGAAATCAGTTGCTGTAAAAAAAATGTAATCATTGTTTTGCTTGATTTGCAAAACTCTATAATGGCTAAGGAACTTTTTTTTTTTAGGGCTTTATGTCAACATAACTGTAAGTGAGAAAGCTATATGAGATATGCAATAATACGGTCAAATATATTTGACTTAGATTAAATAAAAGCATGTTAATAAACTCTACATGTCTGGCCCCTGATGTGATGCTTATTTCCAAGTGTGGCCCTCTGGGAAGTTGAGTTTGACACCCCTGACCTAGGAGGAGCTAAAACAAGTAGGTTTCACTCAAAGCAAATTTGCTAATTAAAAAAATGAAAACAGCGCTATTTAAAGGCCGATTGATGCCATATTTGGCACACAGCCTCATTGGCACATGAGGAATAACTGTTTTAAGTTTTGTGTCCATCGGAATAGCCGTGTACAAGATACAACCGTTCCTGTTTCCACACCCACCTACAGGAAGTTGGTCCTCCATAACTTGCACATTGATTTAGCTATCAAAATTATTTTGATAACTTGTTGTCACGAGGATTGTCCGAGTCTATATGCAAGTGTTCATGCTGATCGGACTCACGCCCCAGGACGAGTTAGACAAAGTAGGTTTCCCATACATGAATATCTTGCTGATTAGTTAAAAAAACAGTGCCATCTAATGGCCAATTGTCGCCAAGTTAAAACCGGCCATGTTGAACAAGCTTGTCAAGTTTCGGGGCAATCGGAATAATTATTGCCAAGATAATGCAACTTCCTGCTTAGACAGGAAGTTGCTATAACTTGCACATTTTTGCAACTATCAAAACTCTTTGGATAACTTTTTGTCATGAGGGTCAACAGATACTACCTGCAAAGATTCAAGAAGATTGACATCATGGCCTAGGACGAGTTCAAAAGAATGTAAAACACCTGAAAAATGCATAATTAAAAATGTCTGCCTTGCGGTTGGGCGGAGCTAATGAAGGTAAATGGAAAATATATCCACAATGATTAGAGCAATATGTGTATTAAATCTGGTGAAAATTGGAGCAACTATGTCCAAGTTAAGGCCTTCCACGCATTAGGGGGCTATGGAGCCCACTTACAGGTATGAGTCAAATCGCTGTACAGTCTCATAGAGCTCCCAGGTGTTTATGTGGGCGCCAATTTTTTTAAGTTTTCGTATATATTGAGGCCGTCGAAAATGTGCCCAAGTGCTAAACAACATACCACTCTAAAGCCTAAATGTGAACTCAGATGATTCAATTCAATTCAATTTTATTTATAGTATCAAATCATAACACAGGTTATCTCGAGACACTTTACAGATAGAGTAGGTCTAGGCCACACTCTATAAATGAGATGAAAGAGTTTAATATTCTACACATGGCTGCAAAATTGTTAGAGTTTTCCGTTTTCCTAAAGTCGTCAAACAAGTGTTCGTAAAACGAAGATTTTTGTACGAAAACCAATATTTCGATGGGGTGGTGATGTGATGGGGTTGTGATGGCGCAGTGGGTATGACACATGCCTTTGGTGTGGGAGATCTGGGTTCAATTCCCACTGCAATACATGAACCAATGTGTCCCTGAGCAAGGCACCTAACCCCTAGTTGCTAAAGAGGCGTGCGACCTCTGACATATATAGCAATTGTAAGTCGCTTTGGATAAGAGCGTCAGCTAAATGACCTGTAATGTAAAAATTTCGGAAATTTTTTAATTTTGTAATTTTTTCTAAACATAGCACCATGGAGTTGAAGATGAGACATATGTTCCCTCAAAAGTTGGTATATTCACTTACTAATGAAAGGATGTCACAGTGAGGGGGCTGCCCATGGACAGGCGCCAAGAGTCCAGTCTACTTGAACCAGCAACCCTCCGGTTCCCAACCCAACTCCCTACTGACTGAGCTACTGCCACCCCTAGAGTCTGTCCTCCCCCCAAAAAACTCCTCAATCAGTGGTTGGTTCCAGCATCATTCTGACCTATATTTAGGTTAGTAGTTGTGGAGCCCTCTAGTGGCCATAGTACAGTGAACGTCAACTGGCGGCCCGCGGGCCACATCCGGCCCGCCAAAGCTTTTAGTCTGGCCCGCAGAATAATCATGAATTCACAAAATGTAAAGAGGAAAAAATGCGTTCTGTTATTTATCATTTCAAGCATTAAGAGCACAAACCCAGCCCCCTGTATTTGCATCTCTATTCACATGCCGGGATTCTCTACAGCGATGCCCGAGCTCCACACACACAGCTGAGCCGAGATGTGTGTGCGTTAAAACACACACACAGCTGAGCCGAGATATGTGTGCGTTAAAACACGCAGCACCTGACTGGGAACGATACAGAGAGAGTTACCAACGGCTGCTGGGGCAGATGAACTCACGCTAGTCTCTTTTCTGTAAATAGGCTACAATAAAACCTTCGTGAGTAAAAAGTCAATACTTATCAATGCACTCACCTGTGTATATATGTAGAAAGCGATATTTCGATCTGCTCTGTCTGCTCAGTCCACTCTTGTCCACCGCGCTGTTTTACGCAAACACAGCTCTACTCTACTAACACAGCTCTACTCTGCAAATAGCGAATTTTTAGAAACAAGCTAAAACAAAAGCTGTCGGTTTTTAGCCTGTTTATCTTAGTTTGCGGGAAACTGTAAATTTGGACAAATTCTTGTGAACCTCACTGCTGGCTGAACAAACCAAACTCCGCTGGAGCGGTACATCTATGGAGGTATTATAAGTGGCTACTTAATATGCACGTGAATGACGCGATCGTTATGTTCGAGTTCTTCATTCTTGATGATGATGCTGGTTGTATTATTTTGCAACAGCATCTTTCATTGTAAACGAGTGCATAGCTTGCTTATTAGTCATTCATCATTAAAGCTGGGCTTTTGTCTTTTCCACATCAACTTTTCCCTTCAGCCTCTTTGACAGTGACATGTTTACCTGACAACAGCCATTTCTTTCTGCAAGCATTTTCCACCAATCAGGACGCTGCATACTACAATAATGTTTCCATAATCACAGACTTTAACCATCACTCCTCAGTGAACTGCCTCCTAATAAGTCCGGCCCCCAGAGTGTCTGCTTAGAAAAATTCTGGCCCTTGAAAAAATGTAGTTGATGACCCCTGCCATAGTAGTTCTGGTGGAGCCCTCTAGTGGTCGTAGTAGTTCTGACCTATATTTAGGGGGGGGCTTTTTTGTGGTGTTTTTTTTATTTTTTTTGGGGGGGTGTGTGGTTGGTTTTTTTTTTTTTTTTTGGGGGGGTTTGTTGGTTTTTTTTTTTTTTTTTTTTTGGGGAATTAAATTAATAAATTTTTTTTTTTTTTTTTTAAAGTGTAAAAAATTTTTTTTTTTTTTTTTTTTTATAAAATAAAAAAAAAAAAATTAATTTTTTTTAATATTATATTAAATAAAATTTTTTTATATTTTAAAGAATTAATAAAAAAAATTAAAATTTTTAAAAAAAATATAATAAAAATATTTAGGTCTGTAGTGGTGGAGCCCTCTAGTGGTGTAGTAGTTGACCTATATTTAGGTCAGTAGTGGTGGAGCCCTCTAGTGGCCGTAGTAGTTCTGACCTATATTTAGTCTGTAGTGGTGGAGCCCTCTAGTGGTCGTAGTAGTTCTGACCTATATTTAGGTTTGTAGTGGTGGAGCCTCTAGTGTGCTAGTAGTTCTGACCTATATTTAGGTCTGTAGTGGTGGAGCCCTCTAGTGGTGCAGTGGTAGTTCTGACCTATATTTTGGGATGATGTAGTGGTGGAGCCCTCTAGTGGTCGTGTAGTTCTGACCTATATTTAGGTCTGTAGTGGGGAGACCCTCTAGTGGTCTGGGAGTTCTGACCTATATTTAAGTCTGTAGTGGTGGAGCCCTCTAGTGGACGTAGTAGTTCTGACCTATATTTAAGTCTTGTAGTGGTGGAGCCCTCTAGTGGACGTAGTAGTTCTGACCTATATTTAGGTCTGTAGTGGTGGAGCCCTCTAGTGGTCGTAGTAGTTCTGACCTATATTTAGGTCTGTAGTGGTGGAGCCCTCTAGTGGACGTAGTAGTTCTGACCTATATTTAAGTCTGTAGTGGTGGAGCCCTCTAGTGGTCGTAGTAGTTCTGACCTATATTTAGGTTAGTAGTGGTGGAGCCCTCTAGTGGTCGTAATAGTTCTGACCTATATTTAGGTTAGAAGTGGTGGAGCCCTCTAGTGGTCGTAGTAGTTCTGACCTATATTTAGGTCTGTAGTGGTGGAGCCCTCTAGTGGTCGTAGTAGTTCTGACCTCACACACACACACACAGACACACACACACACGCACAGACACACACACACACACACACACACAGACACACACAGAGACACACACACACAGACACACAGACACACACACACAGACACACACACATATACATACACACACAGACACACACACAGACACACAGTCAAAAAGACCCTAGGTTGCATTATGGCGAGCGTTAGGCTTTAAATAGAGACTCAGTGCTTTTAAGAGTAGTTATGCTAGTTAATGACCAGTTAGTAAAACAGTACTCCATATGTGAACAGATCATATTCTCTGCGTTGCTCGTTGCTCTGCAAGTCGTTCACAAAGGTACGCTGGACGTAGACGAGCCGGAGCCGAGGCTTTAGCGGCCACGGGCATCCTCATCGGACTGTCTGCCGTCCTGAACCCCGTCCCTGTCAAGGCCGGATTTACCACCGGGCCGATTGGGCCGGTGCCCGGGGGCCTCCGACCTCTAGATAAATTAATTAGTATGTGTTTGTGTGTATGTGTGTGAACAATAATTTAGTTGCACACAACAAAGTATCATGATCAGTTTTTTGGCTGTGTCGGCTGTGTCTGATGACTATTCAATTCAATTCAATTCAATTTTATTTATAGTATCAAATCATAACAAGAGTTATCTCGAGACACTTTACGGATAGAGTAGGTCTAGACCACACTATATAATTTACAAAGCCCCAAAAATTCCAGCAATTAAATATGAGTCAGGTTACCGCGGAAACTGTTGATAGCAGCAAGACAGGCGGTGGAGGATAGAGTGAAAGAGAGTAGAGGACATCGACAAAACAAACAACATGGATAAAAAACGGTGGAGCAGCGGCGCCCCAAAACAGAAAGCTAAAAGGGAGAAGGATAGCAGAGAGGATTTAATTAGGAGTAATATTCCAACCATCTCCACTTTTTTCAAAAGTCGTCTCGAAGCTAATAAAGAGCCTGGCAGCGCCTGCGATGATGCTAGCGATGAGGAGTTTAGCATCACAACATCCAGCCTTGCTATTTCAGATGAACAATTAGAACAACATCAGCACCCTGAGCATCAGCAGCAGGACACGACAGAGAACCACAGCCCGGCTGGAGTGACAGACACCTGTTTAAATGCCCCCCCAAGGTCTCCGACTCCGCAGGCGCCAGAGGAGTCGGCAGAGACCCGGAGGTACGTAGCCTACTGTAGCTACGTTACCAGTTTGACAGCCTCAAAGACTACGTTCAGACTGCAGGCAAAAGTGGCCCAAATCAGATTTTTTTGGGGTCAAGTGACCAGGTCACCCCAAAAAAATCGGATTTGGGCCACTTTGGCCTGCAGTCTGAACGTAGCCTTACCTTAATAACCCTCGCTGCGCCCTCTCTCCCCGCGGGGAGGGGCGGGGCCCCGTCTCCCGGTGCGGTTGTCAACCTGGGCAGACTGTCCTCCGTGTGTCCCAACCGCGTCGCATCACCAGGGCGGGGATCGGCTCACGTAAAAAGGCGATGTCGGCAACCCACCCGACCCGTCTGTAAACACGGACCAAGGAGTTTAACGCGCTCGCAAGTCAGAGGTTCGCCCGTGGCGCAATGAAAGTGAGGACCGGCGTGCGCCGGCTGAGGTGGAGCGTGAGCGCGTGCGAGGGCGAAGCCGGAGGAAACTCTGGTGGAGGCCCGTAGCGGTCCTGACGTGCAAATCGGTGGTCCGGTCACACAGACCTCTGGAGTGAATTTGCAGCCATAACTCCACAAAACACCCAAACAGCCAATTTGTCTCTTCATTCTTCATTCTTCTCCTCCTCAGCACCTGCTCATCAATGTTATGGCTGCCGTTACACAAACGTTTTGAAATAAAAGTGAAAATGCTGACTTCCCCCATCACCTCCCTAACTTTAGTGCAGCAGCGTGCTGCGTCTGATGTCATTGTTATTGTTCTTTTGCGCATGCGGGTCATTTCAAAACCGAAAAAAGTTCACACTGAAATCTGATATAGGCCACATTTTAATAGGTAATGTGAACAGCCAAATAAAAAATCGGATCTGAGCAAAAAATCGGAATTAGGCATTAAGACTTGCGGTGTGAACGTAGCCAAAATGTAGGTCTATCTACTACTTTTTCCACTTATTAAAAACCCTGATTATTATAGATACCCTGATCGGCGCCAAAGCCTTCCGAATCTGCATCCTCCGACCCACCTAAATAAATATTTTTTTCTGATTCAGCTAGAGTCCAGCACCTCTGCTCTGTCCCCGTTTGATAGGCTATGTTGCTTTTTAAATCATGTAATGTTGTTGTATTAATAGACTGTTCATTTTTATGACCAGATACGCCGTCTAGGCTTATCAATGCATCATATGTAGGAGTCATTCTGTAGTTGAGGGTAGTTTCACATCATATTTCACATAATATTTTAAAAGTAGTCTATATCTTTTGTCTTTTTCCGTCAGTTCACTGCAGAGAATCGGTGAAGTATAGCTTTGTTGTTTTTAATATTTTTAGAACCTTCCACTGATTAAATCACTTAGGCCTATTCACAAGATGTTATGTTTTTTTATTTGAATGTTATTACAGTATGTTGGTCTTACCAGTGAAGAATTACTTTGCTGTGTAAGACAGAACACTAAGCATATGTATCATTGCAATGTGGTCATTCATATCAGACAATCGGACAGCGAGCAGGCATCTCTGCAACGCCCAAATCACCTAACTGTAGGTCTACATATTTAAAGCGCCTATATTCTGCTCATTTTCAGGTTCATAATTGTATTTTAAGGTTGTACCAGAATAGGTTTACATGGTTTAATTTTCAAAAAACACCATATTTTAGTTGTACTGCACATTGCTGCAGCTCCTCTTTTCACCCTGTGTTCAGGTCTCTGTTTTAGCTACAGAGTGAGACCTCTTTTCTTCTTCTGTACTATCTTTGATTGCACTCGCACATGCTCAGTAGCTCAGATGTAGATCATGTCAGCTAGCTCCATAGACAGTAAAAGAAAGGGTGTTTCTCCAACTTCAGTCAGTTCCAAGGCAGGATCAGCTGGGAGACTTCTTCTAAACCAGGGAGCACATGGAAGTAGTTCTTCTGGAGATGAGGGTGAACTAGTGTGTGTTGTAGCAGTGCTTTGCTATTGAGAACGATGTAGCATGCTAGCGTTAGCACACACACACAGAGACACACACACAGAGACACACAAACACAGGGGCAGAGATACACACATACAGGAGCAGAAACTATCACAGCTCGGGGTCAAGCTATCTCGGATGGTTCAGAAATTATGGGATGGTTCAGACATTATGGGATGGTTTAGACATTATGGGATGGTTTAGACATCATGGGATGGTTCAGACATTATGGGATGGTTTAGACATTATGGGGTGGTTTAGACATTATGGGATGGTTTAGACATTATGGGATGGTTTAGACATCATGGGATGGTTCAGACATTATGGGATGGTTTAGACATTATGGGATGGTTTAGACATTATGGGATGGTTTAGACATTATGGGATGGTTCAGACATTATGGGATGGTTTAGACATTATGGGATGGTTCAGACATTATGGGATGGTTTAGACATCATGGGATGGTTCAGACATCATGGGATGGTTTAGACATTATGGGATGGTTTAGACATTGTGGCTAATAATCAAAATCCTTATAGAGAAAATGAATTGGAGGGTGAATGCTGTTTGTCCAAAGGCTGACGCTACACTGGATGCTGGCTTGAATGGTTAAAGGCTCAGACCCCCCAACCAGACAGCCGACCGTCGGCAGTAAAGCCAGTCGGACTGATCAGTCTCCCCGAGGTCCAAAAAGTTCCTCAGAACACAGCGAAGAGCGTACTGGAGCGTACTGGAGCGTACTGGAGCGATACTGGAGCGTACGTTCTGCACGTGTGCGAGACGTAATACGTCTCCATAACAGCAGGCGGCGCTAATCTGTGTTGTCGCCCAAAAAATGAAAAGTGTAAATGAGGGAACATCTCTGTAGACCTGGTAAACACAGAGCACGCTGTGGTCAGTCATTAGGCTCGTTCGAGATGAGCCAGATCTGCGCAGAATCGATCACCGGCGATCGGCGCCCAATGCATGCTGGGTAGATCTGTGTCCGACTTGATCCCGACTCGCTCTGACGTCATGCACACGTGGGCAACGATAACCTCACGAGACCAAGGCGGCCGCAGTTCTGAGACGCAGGCAGCGCGGTTGCTTTTCACCAACTGCAAGAGCCAGGCGGACGCAGGCGGACCCAGGGCATGCTGGGAAACGCCGGCCTCTCAGCTGATCTAACAGCTGATTGGTTCAGAATCGACTCAACATGATGACGTTTTATATAAACTTTTCATTGATTTTGAATCGGAGGGATTTTAACTGCGATTTGTCTGATTTAAATGCTTATTCTGTACAGAACACATGTTGTGAGGCTGATAGTGATGTTTAGAAATCAGAGAGACTAAATCTGTTCAGATTACAGATCATCTCCAGTCTGTTGGTGATTAAAATCAGCACCAGATCACATGTAGAGAATTTTGACAGCTACTCTGTCTTAATAAAATCAACTGGAGACTGTGTAGGAGCAGATATATGGGTCTGATAACATTTTATTAAATCGGAATCGGACCCGAACGGACCACAGTGTTTGTGTCACTTCCTGTTCAGCCTGAAGGCTGCTGTCAGCTGCTGGAATCAGCTGAAAACTGTCCGACTTGAGAGCGGATTTTTGTCACCGCCCCCAGCTGCTGCCGCCTGCTCTCGTCTACTTTACAGGCGAGGCGCAGCTCATCTCGAACGAGCCTATTGTCTCATGTAGCTTTCTCCCATAAACAGTTTGGTCGACATGAAACCCTAAAAAAGTCAGCAAATAAGTTTCTTAGCCATCGTAGAATTTAGCAAGTCATGAAAAACAAACATTACAGTTTTAAAAGCAGCTGCCACCCAGCCGACTCACTTAAAAAACTCTGTGCTTCTGCATTTTGTACACAGTATGCAACTTGTGTTATAGTGGAATGTGGTTAAATCAGAAAGTTATACAAAAAAATGTATACAAGCGGGCAATTCCTAATCGTGCTGAATGTTTGAATGAAACTTCTGTGTTTAAAAAAGGATACAGAAGAATAATAAAGATATAGAATAACATAGGTAATAAATACAAAAAAATACACCACCAGATTCCATGTAAATAATCAGGACATTTAGCGTGTATAGAGCCAGCATATTTCCACCAGACTCCGTGTAAATAATCAGGACTTTTAGTGTGTATAGAGCCAGCATATCTCCACCAGACTCCATGTAAATAATCAGGACTTTTAGTGTGTATAGAGCCAGCATATTTCCACCAGACTCCATGTAAATAATCAGGACTTTTAGCGTGTATAGAGCCAGCATATCTCCACCAGACTCCATGTAAATAATCAGGACTTTTAGTGTGTATAGAGCCAGCATATTTCCACCAGACTCCGTGTAAATAATCAGGACTTTTAGCGTGTATAGAGCCAGCATATCTCCACCAGACTCCATGTAAATAATCAGGACTTTTAGCGTGTATAGA
Source organism: Perca fluviatilis (assembly GCF_010015445.1). NCBI lineage: Eukaryota > Metazoa > Chordata > Actinopteri > Perciformes > Percidae > Perca > Perca fluviatilis. The sequence continues at coordinate 875,461 of NC_053122.1, read as the reverse complement.
GCCAGCATATCTCCACCAGACTCCATGTAAATAATCAGGACTTTTAGTGTGTATAGAGCCAGCATATCTCCACCAGACTCCATGTAAATAATCAGGACTTTTATCGTGTATAGAGCCAGCATATCTCCACCAGACTCCATGTAAATAATCAGGACTTTTAGCGTGTATAGAGCCAGCATATCTCCACCAGACTCCATGTAAATAATCAGGACTTTTAGCATGTATAGAGCCAGCATATTTCCACCAGACTCCGTGTAAATAATCAGGACTTTTAGCGTGTATAGAGCCAGCATATCTCCACCAGACTCCATATTGTGGAAGTTTCCTTTGTAGCAGGGGAGAGTTTTCAAAGTTTAGTAAAGTCAAACAAATAAGACGGTAGGAGACTAAACCAAGTTAGGTTTTTGTATTTTATTAAAAATATATATTTGTCAATCCTGCCTCCTGACTTACTGCTTTGTTCCCATCAGAACTACTACGACCACTAGAGGGCGCCACCACTACAGACATGAATATAGGTCAGAATGATGCTGGAACTAACCACTGATGAGGGAGTTGTTTTGGGGGAGGACAGACTCTAGGGGTGGCAGTAGCTCAGTCAGTAGGGAGTTGGGAACTGGAGGGTTGCTTTGAATGAAGTGTGTTTTATGATGATAAATGTCCTGATTATTTACATGGAGTCTGGTGGAGATATGCTGGCTCTATACATGCTAAAAGTCCTGATTATTTACATGGAGTCTGGTGGAGTTTTGGTGATGGTGATTTCAGGGCTGTTAAACTAAAAGGATCTTACTCTTTAACTAAAAGGTCTATCTCTGTAGGGATCCATCCCATAATGTTGTCAGACACTTAGAATAATAATCTGAGTCTGTTGTTGCAGCCTCAGTTTAACATGGGTTACTGATTACACAGAACGAATGCTGGGGCCGAGCAAATAAGAGTTGGAGACATGAGAATACAGTTTTTTACAATCACTTTGGCTCTAATTTCAGAACCTTGACGTCTTTTTTCAAAACTCTAGACACAAAACTCACAACCAATGATCAAAATGCACATTTTTTAAAACTTTAACACTTGTTTCAATTGCTTGGATACAATACACATAAACCTAGGATCATTTGTCCATTTAACAAAGATCAGCTGTTGACACAACTTAACATCAAAGTACTACTATTTCAAAAAGCAATTCACACATTACAGTTCAGATGATGGTCTATTCATTTCATTACAATCATCTAACTATCAATCGATTCAACTGCTCAAAATGATTAGTAACTGTTGCATTAATCTTAATGACTAGTTGTATGGAAACAGACAAACAATATTCCATGTTTAGATCATGAGATCAAGTTTCAAGATAACAAGATTCATTGTCACCAACTAGCATGGAGTAGAGCTTAGATCGGGCCCAAAAAATCAAGCCCGACCCAACCCGAGCCCATGCATGTTGTGTCTGAGCCCGGCCCGACAGACTAACTGGAATGAGCCCGAACCCGATTTCAACCCGACACTTTTTTAATCCGTGGGCCGTCATGACTGACGTTGTCAACTACAATTCAGAGTTGTTTGAACTGCAGAAATCTGTTTAAAATGATCTGAATGAATAATGCAACAAGAGCGAAGCAGGTAAACTGCTCTGTTAGCTTATTCAGACTGGAACGGATCGCTAATGGATCCGAATGAAGAAACGTAAAAAAAACAACAACGCATGTCTCTGGGAGGGCTTGCAGTAGCCTATGCCTGGAGAAGAAACAAAGGAGGACGTTGAAGGCTGACTATCATCTTCTCGCCACGGCGAGCCTGCTTCATGTGCCTGTTCATCATCCAAGTCCCCGTTTTATCAGCTGTCATAGTTGAGCTGCGTGCCGCACTTAATGCGCTCAACAACACCGACACACACTGTATGTTGTCACTTCACACGACTTGTTTAAAATGGTTCCATACCTCCGACTTTCCTCCAGACTTGCTCAAAATCTCTGTTTTTCTTTTTCTTGCTGCTGCCCACCGTGTCCCGGTCGCAGTGGGCTCCAGGCGAGTCCGGCCACCGAGAGCTCCATCAGGCCCGGTGAGATGCTCCACCGCGTGCCATGGCGCCAGTAAGCCGCTGTTCCACCATCTGTGCGGGGTGATGCTCCACCATCTGTGCAGGCCCGGTGAGATGCTCCACGTCCGTGCTTCCAAGGCCCGGTGAGATGTGTGTAAGAAGAAGAGACACATGTTGCATTCTTTAATTGAAGTAACATTGTGTAACTTTTGGACATTTTCACTTGGCCTGGCCTATCATATTTCTTTAATTGTGCATATCTTTCTCCCCACTATTGGGCTATGTGATACATAATTCTTGATCAAGGGCCGGCCTGGCCAAGTCCGGGCTATCGGGCAGAGAATGAAAACTCTGCGTGAAATGAAGAATACATGATCTGTGGGTGTAATATTTCATCATCCATTCTTATGTATGTATGTAATGTAATATTGGCCTGGGTACATAAACTGTGTATCCGACTGTTATATTTCCATGTACTGGACCTATACTTTACTGTAATGTACTACTGTTTATCAGACACTGTTACTATGCTCCCATGTACTACTACTGTAATGTACTACTGTTTATCAGACACTGTTTCTATGGTCCTATGTACTACTACTGTAATGTACTACTGTTTATCAGACACTGTTACTATGGTCCCATGTACTACTACTGTAATGTAATTTAAAAAAAATTTTTCTAAACCCAAAATATAATAATATATAAAATAAAAAAAATAAAAAAAAAAACTACTGTTTATCAGACACTGTTTCTATGGTCCCATGTACTACCTTTACTGTAATGTACTACTGTTTATCAGACACTGTTTCTATGGTCCCATGTACTACTACTGTAATGTACTACTGTTTATCAGACACTGTTTCTATGGTCCCATGTACTACCTTTACTGTAATGTACTACTGTTTATCAGACACTGTTTCTATGCTCCCATGTACTACTACTGTAATGTACTACTGTTTATCAGACACTGTTTCTATGGTCCCATGTACTACCTTTACTGTAATGTACTACTGTTTATCAGACACTGTTTCTATGGTCCCATGTACTACTACTGTAATGTACTACTGTTTATCAGACACTGTTACTATGGTCCCATGTACTACCTTTACTGTAATGTACTACTGTTTATCAGACACTGTTACTATGGTCCCATGTACTACTACTGTAATGTACTACTGTTTATCAGACACTGTTTCTATGGTCCCATGTACTACTACTGTAATGTACTACTGTTTATCAGACACTGTTACTATGGTCCCATGTACTACTACTGTAATGTACTACTGTTTATCAGACACTGTTACTATGGTCCCATGTACTACTACTGTAATGTACTACTGTTTATCAGACACTGTAAGTATGTAATAAAAATGTAAGTACTATTCAGTTACACTTTACGGTCCCATGTACTACTACTGTAATGTACTACTGTTTATCAGACACTGTTTCTATGGTCCCATGTACTACCTTTACTGTAATGTACTACTGTTTATCAGACACTGTTTCTATGGTCCCATGTACTACTACTGTAATATACTACTGTTTATCAGACACTGTTACTATGGTCCCATGTACTACTACTGTAATGTACTACTGTTTATCAGACACTGTTTCTATGGTCCCATGTACTACTACTGTAATGTACTACTGTTTATCAGACACTGTTTCTATGGTCCCATGTACTACTACTGTAATGTACTACTGTTTATCAGACACTGTTTCTATGGTCCCATGTACTACCTTTACTGTAATGTACTACTGTTTATCAGACACTGTTACTATGGTCCCATGTACTACTACTGTAATGTACTACTGTTTATCAGACACTGTTTCTATGGTCCCATGTACTACTACTGTAATGTACTACTGTTTATCAGACACCGTTACTATGGTCCCATGTACTACTACTGTAATGTACTACTGTTTATCAGACACTGTTACTATGGTCCCATGTACTACTACTGTAATGTACTACTGTTTATCAGACACTGTTACTATGGTCCCATGTACTACTACTGTAATGTACTACTGTTTATCAGACACTGTTTCTATGGTCCCATGTACTACTACTGTAATGTACTACTGTTTATCAGACACTGTTACTATGGTCCCATGTACTACTACTGTAATGTACTACTGTTTATCAGACACTGTTTCTATGCTCCCATGTACCACCTTTGAGACTATTTACAGTATTGACAGTACTGCATGCAGGCCCTTGGAACTGCTCGTCCAATTCTGCCAACTCGTTACTGATCATTGAGATATACAGTATACTTTATATATATACTGTATATATATACTCGTACCACATTGTTTTCCAAGATGTTTGGCTATTTGCTATGTAGATGAGAACCTGCGGCCAAATCCACCAGACAGAGTTGATGAAGATGTAGAAGTACAGTAATCACTTCTTTGTTTTGATATTTACAGTACAAGCAACTTGAGGAACACCGTAAAGTAGCTGTACAGTTTCTTACAATCTTTGCTATTAATTTCAGAACCTTGATGTCATTTTTCAAAACTCCAGACACAAAACTCACAACGGTCATCACTTGTAACACAGGCTGTCCAATGTTTAAACATTGCATTGTGCATTCATATCTTTAAAGACATCTTACACAATCACTGGTTCAAAAAACAAACTGATTGTGAAATACCATTGAAAGGTTACTTTAGATCAGCCACACACAAGCTACCCATAGTTTCACTGGGTCATCGTTCGTACAATCATTAAATATTAGTACAAAATAGGTGATACATGTTTCATTATGGTACTACATATAAATATATCCCTGTAAAAGTACTGCAGTAGTAGAGAGATATATATATCTATATATATACATACAGTACTTTATATATAAAGTATATATAAATTATATATCTCAATCATCAGTAACGAGTTGGCAGAATTGGACCAGCAATTCCAAGGGCCTGCATGCATACAGTGCAGTACTGTCAATACTGTAAATATTCTGACAAGGTAGTACATGGGAGCATAGAAACAGTGTCTGGTAAACAGTAGTACATTACAGTAGTAGTACATGGGAGCATAGAAACAGTGTCTGGTAAACAGTAGTACATTACAGTAAAGGTAGTACATGGGACCATAGTAACAGTGTCTGATAAACAGTAATACATTACAGTAAAGGTAGTACATGGGACCATAGAAACAGTGTCTGGTAAACAGTAGTATATTACAGTAAAGAAGGATGATGAAATATTACATCCATAGATACTGCATTCTGATTGGTTCATGCTCCACACTAACTGCTGACAATGAATCTGGTTATCTTGAAACTTTGATGATCTAAACATGGAATATTGTTTGTCTGTTTCCGTACAACTATACATTATGAGTAATGCAACAGTTACTTCTCATTATGAGTAATTGTATCAATTGATAGTTAGATGATTGTAATGAAATGAATAGACCATCATCTGAACTGTAATGTGTGAATTGCTTTTTGAAGTAGTAGTTACTTTGATGTTAAGTTGTGTCATATTGAACAGCTGATCTTTGTTAAATGAACATATGATCTTTGGTTTATGTGTATTGTATCCAAGCAGTTAAAACAAGTGTTAGAGTTTTGAAAAATTTTCATTGTGATGATTGGTTGTGAGTTTTGTGTCTAGAGTTTTGAAAAATGACGTCAAGGTTCTGAAATTAGTGCCAAAGTGATCGTAAAAAACGTTGAGGAACACTGCATTAGATGTTTGACAGTACTACAGTACTACTGTCTTTTCTTTTCTGTTTTGTAGCTAATTATTTTAGCTTTTATTCTAATAAATCTAGGTTGATTGTAATGTATTGTTTTTCATCAATACATTTCAGATTTTGTTCAATGATTCTACTGTGTCTGTAGTATTCTCTCTACTACTGCAGTACATTTACATGGATGTATTTACATGTAGTACCATAATGAAACATGTATCACCTATTTTGTACTACAGTATTTAATGATTGTAAGAACGATGACCCAGTGAAACCAAGTGTGGCTTCTGTGTGGCTGATCTAAAGTAACCTTTCAATGGTATTTCACCATCAGTTTGTTTTTTGAACCAGTGATTGTGTAAGTGCAAGATGTCTTTAAAGATATGAATGAATGATGTAATGTTTGAACAGTGGACAGTCTGTGTTACATGTGATGACTGTTTTGAGTTTTGTGTCTAGAGTTTTGATAAATGACGTCAAGGTTCTGAAATTAGCAGCAAAGTGATCGTAAGAAACTGTAAATAAAGCCAAGGAGCAGTTTCTCTGATTAATCTTCAACCAGGAGACAGGAAGCTGTTAGATAGAGATCTACAATGTGTCTGCATGTGTGTGTGTGTGTGTGTGTGTGTGTGTGTGTGTGTGTGTGTGTGTGTGTGTGTGTGTGTGTGTGTGTGTGTGTGTGTGTGTGTGTGTGTGTGTGTGCGTGTGTGTGTGTGGTTGTGTGTGTGTGTGTGTGTGTGTGTGTGTCTGTGTGTGTGTGTGTGTGTGTGTGTGTGTGTGTGTGTGTGTGGTGCGTGCTGTGTGTCTGTGGTTGTGTGTGTGTGTGTATGTGTGTGTGTGTGTGTGTGTGTGTGTGTGTGTGTGTGTGTGTGTGTATGTGATGTGTGTGTGTATTGATGATGATGGCGTGTGTGTGATGGTTGTGTTATTGTTGTGATGTGTATTGTGATGTGTGTGGTATTGGGTGTTTATTATGATGATGTGTATTGATGTGTGATGATGATGATGTGATGGATGTAGGGATGTGTTGTGGTTGGATGTGTGTGATGTATTGTTGATGATGATATTGTATTGTTGTGGTGTGATGTTTGTGATGATGATGATGATGATGATGATGATGTGATGATGGTTTATGATGATGATGATGATGATGATGTGTGATTGGTTGATGATGTGATGATGATGATTTATTGTGATATTGTGATGATGATGATGATGTGGATGATGATTGGTTATTATGATGTGAGATGATGATATGATGATGATGTGTTATGTTGATGATGATGATGATGATATTATTGATGATGTGTGGTGTGATGTGATGATTGTGGATTGATGATGTGATGTGTTTATTGATGATATGTGTATTGGATTATGTGATGATATTGATGATGTTGATGATATTATTGTGTGTGTTTTGATGTTGTGTATGATGTGTATTTTATTGATGTGATAGTTGGTTGTTTTATGTGTGTGTGTGTGTGTGTGTGTGTTATGTGTTTGTGTGTGTGTGTGTGTGTGTGTGTGGTATGTGGGTCTGTGGTTGTGTGTTGTGTGTGTGTGTGTGTGTGTGTGTTTGTGTGTTGTGTGGGTCTGTGTGTGTGTGTGTGTGTGTGTGTGTGTGTGTGTGTGTGTGTGTGTGTGTGTGTCTGTGTGTGTGTGTGTATGTGTGTGTGTGTGTGTGTGTTGTGGGTGTGTGTGTGTGTGTGTGTGTGTGTGCTTGGGTGTGTGTGTGTGTGGGTGGTTGTGTGTGTGTGTGTGTGTGTGTGTGTGTGTGTTGTGTGGTGTGTTTGGGTTGTGTGTGTGTGTGTGTGTGTGTGTGTGTGTGTGTGTGTGTGGCGTGTGTGTCTGTGTGTGTCTGTGTGTCTGTGTGTGTGTGTGTGTGTTTTGTGTGAGATGTGGGCAGGTGACAGCATCCTGTGTTAAATGTTTTTATAATAATCAGTCAGTGTTTGGAGAATTAGGGCTTTATGATCCTTCTTAGCAGGTGAATTATTATCAGCAAAATGTATTTATGTTCTTGGATACAGTGAAGTAAAATGTAACCTTTCAGTAGTTTATCAACGATATTTCTGGATTAATGTTATTGTACCATGTTAATTACTGTCCATACCTTTACTGAGCAGTGTAGTCATAGCTAGCTACTGAGCATGTTGTCTTCCTAGCTACTTAGTGTGTGTTACATGCTATGTAAGCTGTGTCTTACCGCTACTGAGATGTAGTAGTTACCAGAGGGATTTTTGGCATGTGGTCTTAGCCTAGCTACTGAGATGTAGTGCTTACCTATTCTACGCTGAGCATGTAGTCCTTACCTGCTACTGAGTATGTAGTCTTACCTTAGCTACGAGTTATGTGAGTCATTAGTTTCCTAGCTACTGAGCGTAGTCTTACCTAGCTACTGAGCATGTAGTCCTCTTACCTAGCTACTGAGCATGTAAGTCCTTACCTAGCTACTGAGCATGTAGTCTTACCTAGCTACTGAGCATGTAGTCTTACCTAGCTACAGCATTGTGAGTCTTACCTAGCTACTGACGAATGTAGTCTTACCTAGCTACTGGCTGAGTTTGTGTCTTACCTAGCTACTGAGCATGTGGTAGCTACCTAGCTACTGATACGTAGTCTTACCTAGCTCCTGAACATGTAGTCTTACCTAGCTACTGAGCATGTAGTCTTACCTAGCTCCTGAACATGTAGTCTTACCTGGCTCCTGAATATGTAGTCTTACCTAGCTACTGAGCATGTAGTCTTACCTAGCTACTGAGCATGTAGTCTTACCTAGCTCCTGAACATGTAGTCTTACCTAGCTACTGAGCATGTAGTCTTACCTAGCTACTGAGCATGTAGTCTTACCTAGCTACTGAACATGTAGTCTTACCTAGCTACTGAGCATGTAGTCCTTACCTAGCTACTGAGCATGTAGTCCTTATGTAGTCCTTACCTAGCTACTGAGCATGTAGTCCTTACCTAGCTACTGAGCATGTAGTCTTACCTAGCTACTGAGCATGTAGTCTTACCTAGCTACTGAGCATGTAGTCTTACCTAGCTACTGAGCATGTAGTCTTACCTAGCTACTGAGCATGTAGTCTTACCTAGCTACTGAGCATGTAGTCCTTACCTAGCTACTGAGCATGTAGTCCTTATGTAGTCCTTACCTAGCTACTGAGCATGTAGTCCTTACCTAGCTACTGAGCATGTAGTCTTACCTAGCTACTGAGCATGTAGTCTTACCTAGCTACTGAGCATGTAGTCTTACCTAGCTACTGAGCATGTAGTCTTACCTAGCTACTGAACATTTTTACAAGGCTGTTAAGTTTTTTTTTTGATAATTAAACCATGTAAACCTATTCTGGTACAACCTTAAAATACAATTATGAACCTGAAAATGAGCATAATATAGCCACTTTAAAATATTGGGATATGTATTAATATATTGAATTGTGAGTGCTCTCCTGCCAGTCGGCCCTGCATTACATCAGGTCAGACCCACTGAGTCCCTTCCTAGCTGTGTCATCAAAAGTTGCATCTTGCCATGCTAACATGTAATACTTTATTAATCTATTTTCCTCCCGATGTTCTTTGTCATGTCTATAGTTAAAGTAGCATGTGAGTCCAGGCAGCAGTTTGCTCCTATGGTTGGGCTTTAGCCGGGCCACTAAGGACAGGATCTGCAGCTCAGCAGCTCTGGGAGAATAGCAAACCACAAAGTCCAGCGTGCTTCATTTTTTACACTCAAAACTGTTAAAGTATATTGTGCTCATCTATATAGATCTTTTTCTCTAACTCTTACCACAGCCATCACTATTCATGCCTATCCCTCCCTCTACTAATGCCCCCTCTTCAGTTTATTTTCTGAATCTGGTGCCTTGTTTAGTTTAGATGCAGCTCTTTGTCTCTTTGTCTCCTGGAAACATCTCCCTCTTAACCTAGAAATCTAGACCACCCTAGTGGCAGCAAATGTAATCGGCAGCCAGGGTCGTCTAGCAACTCTCCGTTGACATGCGAGCTGGAAAAACCAAACTCTGGTCAGGCCAATCACATGGTGTATAGAGCCGGTGGGCGGGGCTTATGGTCTTCTGAAGACTTGGAGTTCAGCTTTTCTTTGAGAAAAGAACAAAGAACGGCTCTGAAGTCATTCTTTAAAAAGGAAGATGTGTTCAGAGTATAAAGTTTAATCTATCAGCTAGCGTTGCTCTGATTGGTTGGAGCGCTATCCTATTGGTGCAGAGGGAATTTGAAAGACAACCCTTTATCCCGCCCCTCGGATTGAATGGGGAGTTCCCAGACTCAACATCTGTCTGTCTGGTCAGGCTATCTCTGCCTTTGATGTAACCAGTCAGCTGAACATTACATCAGCTCAATCACAAGGATCCACTTCTTAGCAGTGTCAGCAAGCTTTGACTCTCTCTCTCTTCTCCATAACTTAGGAATCCTACAGATTGTAGATCTCGCTGTTATGATTGTTTAAAAAATAAAACTTTAAACTGCTCATATTCTGCTCATTTTCAGGTTCATAATTGTATTTTTAGGTTGTACCAGAATAGGTTTACATGGTTTAATTATGAAAAAACACCATATTTTAGTAGTACTGCACATTGCTGCAGCTCCTCCTTTCACCCTGTGTTCAGGTCTCTGTTTTAGATACAGAGTGAGACATCTCACTGCTGGAACATCTTTGTTGTCAGTCACGCATGCTCAGTAGCTAGGTAAGACTACATGCTCAGTAGCTAGGTAAGGACTACATGCTCAGTAGCTAGGTAAGACTACATGCTCAGTAGCTAGGTAAGACTACATGCTCAGTAGCTAGGTAAGGACTACATGCTCAGTAGCTAGGTAAGACTACATGCTCAGTAGCTAGGTAAGACTACATGCTCAGTAGCTAGGTAAGGACTACATGCTCAGTAGCTAGGTAAGGACTACATGCTCAGTAGCTAGGTAAGACTACATGCTCAGTAGGTAGGTAAGACTACATGCTCAGTAGCTAGGTAAGACTACATGCTCAGTAGCTAGGTAAGACTACATGCTCAGTAGCTAGGTAAGGACTACATGCTCAGTAGCTAGGTAAGACTACATGCTCAGTAGCTAGGTAAGGACTACATGCTCAGTAGCTAGGTAAGACTACATGCTCAGTAGCTAGGTAAGACTACATGCTCATTAGTAGCTAGGTAAGGACTACATGCTCAGTAGCTAGGGTAAGACTACATGCTCAGTAGCTAGGTAAGACTACATGCTCAGTAGCTAGGTAAGACTACATGCTCAGTAGCGAGGCAAGGACTACATACGCAGTAGCTAAGTAAGACTACATGCTCAGTAGCTAGGTAAGGACTACATGCTCAGTAGCTAGGTAAAGACTACATGCTCAGTAGCTAGGTAGGAATACTGCTCAGTAGCTAGGTAAGACTACATGCTCAGTAGCTAGGTAAGGACTACATGCTCAGTAGCTAGGTAAGGACTACATGCTCAGTAGCTAGGGTGCGGACTACATACCTCAGTAGCTAGGTAAAGACTACATGCTCAGTAGCTAGGTAAGACTACATGCTCAGTAGCTAGGTAAGGACTACATGCTCAGTAGCTAGGTAAGACTACATGCTCAGTAGCAGTAAGTAAGGACTACATGCTCAGTACAAGTTGTAGGTAAGACTACATGCTCAGTAGCTAGGTAAGACTACATGCTCAGTAGCTAGGTAAGGACTACATGCTCAGTAGCTAGGTAAAGACTACATGCTCAGTAGCTAGCTGTAAGGACTACATGCTCAGTAGTTGTAGGTAAGACTACATGCTCAGTAGCTATGTAAGGACTACATGCTCAGTAGCTAGGTACGGCTACATGCTCAGTAGCTGGGTAAGACTACATGCTCAGTAGCTAGGTAAGGACTACATGCTCAGTAGCTAGGTAAAGACTACATACTCCGTAGCTAGGTAAGACTACATGCTCAGTAGCTAGGTAAAGACTACATGCTCAGTAGCTAGGTAAGGACTACATGCTCAGTAGCTTGGTAAGACTACATGCTCAGTAGCTAGGTAAGGACTACATGCTCAGTAGCTAGGTAAGACTACATGCCAGTAGCTAGGTAAGGACTACATGCTCAGTAGCTAGGTAAGGACTACATGCTCAGTAGCTAGTAAGACTACATGCTCAGTAGCTAGGTAAGGACTACATGCTCAGTAGCTAGGTAAGACTACATGCTCAGTAGCTAGGTAAGGACTATAGCTGCAGTAGCTAGGTAAGACTACATGCTCAGTAGCTAGGTAAGACTACATGCTCAGTAGCTAGGTAAGACTGACATGCTCAGTAGCTAGGTAAGACTACATGCTCAGTAGCTAGGGTAAGACTACATGCTCAGTAGCTAGGTAAGACTACATGCTCAGTAGCGCTGGTAAGACTACATGCTCAGTAGCTAATGTAAAGTACATGCTCAGTAGCTAGGTAAGACTACATGCTCAGTAGCTAGGTAAGGACTACATGCTCAGTATTGCTAGGTAAGACTACATGCTCAGTAGCTAGGTAAGGACTACATGCTCAGTAGCTAGGTAAGACTACATGCTCAGTAGCTAGGTAAGACTACATGCTACGTAGCTAGGTAAGGACTACATGCTCAGTAGCTAGGTAAGACTACATGCTCAGTAGCTAGGTAAGACTACATGCTCAGTAGCTAGGTAAGGACTACATGCTCAGTAGTTAGGTAAGGGTACATGCTCAGTAGCTAGGTAAGACTACATGCTCAGTAGCTGGGTAAGACTACATGCTCAGTAGCTAGGTAAAGACTACATGCTCAGTAGCTAGGTAAGACTACATGCTCAGTAGCTAGGTAAGACTACATGCTCAGTAGCTAGGTAAGACTACATGCTCAGTAGCTAGGTAAGGACTACATGCTCAGTAGCTAGGTAAGACTACATGCTCAGTAGCTAGGTAAAGACTACATGCTCAGTAGCTAGGTAAGACTACATGCTCAGTAGCTAGGTAAGACTACATGCTCAGTAGCTAGGTAAGGACTACATGCTCAGTAGCTAGTAGGTAAGACTACATGCTCAGTAGCTAGGTAAGACTACATGCTCAGTCGCTAGTTAAGTTACATGCTCAGTAGCTAGGTAAGACTACATGCTCAGTAGCTAGGTAAGGACTACATGCTCAGTAGCTAGGTAAGACTACATGCTCAGTAGCTAGGTAAGGACTACATGCTCAGTAGCTAGGTAAGACTACATGCTCAGTAGCTAGGTAAGACTACATGCTCAGTAGCTAGGTAAGGACTACATGCTCAGTAGCTAGGTAAGACTACATGCTCAGTAGCTAGGTAAGACTACATGCTCAGTAGCTAGGTAAGACTACATGCTCAGTAGCTAGGTAAGACTACATGCTCACTAGTTAGGTAAGACTACATGCTCAGTAGCTAGGTAAGACTACATGTACCACCTTTGAGACTATTCACAATATTGACAGTACTGCACTGTATGCATGCAGGCCCTTGGAACTGCTTGTCCAATTCTGCCAACTCGTTACTGATTATTGAGACATACAGTATACTATATATATATATATATATATATATATATATATATATATATATACACATTACAGTAAAGGTAGTACATGGGACCATAGAAACAGTGTCTGGTAAACAGTAGTACATTACAGTAAAGAAGGATGATGAAATATTACATCCATAGATACTGCATTCTGATTGGTTCATGCTCCACACTAACTGCTGACAATGAATCTGGTTATCTTGAAACTTTGATGATCTAAACATGGAATATTGTTTGTCTGTTTCCGTACAACTATGCATTATGAGTAATGCAACAGTTACTTCTCATTATGAGTAATTGTATCAATTGATAGTTAGATTATTGTAATGAAATGAATAGACCATCATCTGAACTGTAATGTGTGAATTGCTTTTTGAAGTAGTAGTACTTTGATGTTAAGTTGTGTCATATTGAACAGCTGATCTTTGTTAAATGAACATATGATCTTTGGTTTATGTGTATTGTATCCAAGCAGTTAAAACAAGTGTTAGAGTTTTGAAAAATGTGCATTTTGATGATTGGTTGTGAGTTTTGTGTCTAGAGTTTTGAAAAATGACGTCAAGGTTCTGAAATTAGTGCCAAAGTGATCGTAAAAAACTGTAAATAAGTTGAGGAACCCTGCATTTGATATTTGACAGTACTACAGTACTACTGTCTTTTCTTTTCTGTTTTGTAGCTAATTATTTTAGCTTTTATTCTAATAAATCTAGGTTGATTGTAATGTATTGTTTTTCATCAATGCATTTCAGGTTTTGTTCAATGATTCTACTGTGTCTGTAGTTATTCTCTCTACTACTGCAGTACATTTACATGGATGTATTTACATGTAGTACCATAATGAAACATGTATCACCTATTTTGTACTACAATATTTAATGATTGTAAGAACGATGACCCAGTGAAACTATGTGTAGCTTCTGTGTGGCTGATCTAAAGTAACCTTTCAATGGTATTTCACCATATATTAGTGTTTTGAAACAATGACTGTGCAAGATGTCTTTAAAGATATGAATGCACAATGCAATGTTTGAACATTGGACAGCCTGTGTTACAAGTGATGATCGTTTTGAGTTTTGTGTCTAGAGTTTTGAAAAATTACGTCAAGGTTCTGAAATTAGTGATTGTAAAAAACTGTAAATAAAGCCAAAGTGCAGTTTCTCTGATGAATCTTATAAAAGGAGCATGTCTCTCTGTCCAGTCGGTTCTTCAACCAGGAGAAGGTAAGCTGTTAGAAAGATACAGATATATAAGTTTAAATACTCAACAGTTACACACTGCTTTTAGTGGTGTGTGTGTCTGTTTGTGTGTGTCTGTGTGCGTGCGTGCATGCGTGCGTGTGTGTGTGTGTGTGTGTGTTTGTGAGTGTCTGTGGGTGTGTGTTTTTGTTGTGTGTGTGTGTGTCTGTATTTGTGTGTGTGTGTGTGTGTGTGTGTGTGTGTGTGTGTGTGTGTGTGTGTGTGTGTGTGTGTGTGTTTGTGAGTGTCTGTGGGTGTGTGTCTGTATTTGTGTGTGTGTGTGTGTGTCTGTATTTTGTGTGTGTGTGTGTGTGTTTGTGGTTTGTGTGTGTGTGTGTGTGTGTGTGTGTGTGTGTGTGTGTGTGTGTGTGTGTGTGTGTGTGTGTGTGTGTGTGTGTGTGTGTGTGTGTGTGTGTGTGTGTGCTGTGTGTCTCGTGTGTGTGTGTGTGTGTGTGTGTGTGTGTGAGATGTGGGCAGGTGACAGCATCCTGTGTTAAATGTTTTTTTATAATAATCAGTCAGTGTTTGGAGAATTAGGCTTTAGGATCCTTCTTAGCAGGTGAATTATTATCAGCAAAATGTATTTATGTTCTTGGCTATACAGTGAAGTAAAATGTAACCTTTCAGTAGTTTATCACGATATTTCTGGATTAATGTTAGCCTAATGTTACATTAATGTTTGTCTTGCATCAACTGTATGCTTTTAAATGCCAGTGTCCAGTTCCAAATCTACCTGTAGTCGGTTATGTTTATAGTGAGGTAGGATGTTTTATGTTAAAGCATATTATCATTAAAAAAGTCAATACATGTCAGTGTTTAAAGTTCAGATTTTATGAAAAAAAAAAAATCACTTTTTCTGTGATTTGGGGAGTTATTTTGTGTCTCTGATGCTTCCACACACACTTTTTAAAAATCCATCCCTGGTGTTGTGAGTGAGATCTGGTTTCTGAATGTGTCCTGCCTTCAGTCTCCTGGTGAGCTGGTCAACATCTGCCCGGCTTTCTACGGCACTAGCGAAACCAGGGGCTAACAGTTAGCATGCTAGCTTCGTTCTCTATGTCAAAACACTGCTACAAACACACTAGTTCACCATAATCTCTAAAGAACTACTTCCATGTCCCTGTTCTGCAGGTATTCCTCGTTTAGAAGAGATCTCCCGGCTAATCCTGCCTTGTACTGACTGAAGTTAGAGAAACAGCTAGCTAGCTCATGTAGTCCTTACCTAGCTACTGAGCATGTAGTCCTATAAGTCCTGTAAGACTACATGCTCAGTAGCTAGGTAAGGACTACATGCTCAGTAGCTAGGTAAGACTACATGCTCAGTAGCTAGGTAAGACTACATGCTCAGTAGCTAGGTAAGACTACATGAGCTAGCTAGCTGTTTCTCTAACTTCAGTCAGTACAAGGCAGGATTAGCCGGAGACTTCTTCTAAACGAGGAATACCTGCAGAACAGGGACATGGAAGTAGTTCTTTAGAGATTATGGTGAACTAGTGTGTGTGTGTAGCAATGTTTTACATAAGAAAGAACGAGATAACGTTAGCGCCCCTAGTCCCCTGGCCGCTAGTGCCGTGAAAAGCCGCGCGCACTCTGACCAGCTCACCAGAGGAGACTGAAGCAAACACAGAAACAATGCACACTCACAACACCAGGGATGGTTTTATCAAAGTCTGTATGAGTGTTAAAGCACCAGAGACACAAAATAACTCCCAAAATCCCAGAAAAAGTGATTTTCTTTCATAATATGGGCACGTTTTTATGCACATTGTGTTGTGTTCTTTATACTATGACCTGCTTCTCCTTTATCTCCTTGCTTACAGTTGTGTGATACATCATAATATATTAAACAGTAACATCTGCAGGGCTCTCAAGTTTTGAAGACAGGCAAGGGAGTGACATTCAAAAAGATCATAGATTGGTGGCCGGTTGGACAAGTCGCAGGAATAGGGGTGTTTCATTAATATTATTATAATTAGTGTTTTTGTTGTTAATAATTGATAATTAAATAAAAGAAAAGATTTGACACATGGCACTGACAATTCAACCAAATACAAAGTATTTATTCAATTTATGCATGGTTACTTATGATAATGGGGGGGTCTGGGGGTCCTCCCCCAGAAAATTTTGAGCATTAAACTCTTCATTTCCTGCATTCTGGTGAATTTGTATGTACCTATTTATACCTTTTTCTGAATCAATTTATGCTGGAAATCTTTATGTAAAGGTAGACATAGATTAAAATCCAAATATAAAAACATAATGGAATATATGGCAGTTAGGCTCAGGCATTCTGTATTGCTTTCATCTATTTATTCTCCTGTAGATCGACTTTTCTAATTATATCTGAGTCAGCACACATGTAGCCTAGCATCATTTACTCTTCCCTTTTGCATCTTTTGTTGAGGAAGTAACCTCCTTAAATGTGCATATGACAATTATTCACGTCAATGATACATTAATTAATTTTAATGAATTAATAAACCCCTGGACTGTAATATGATTTGTTTGAGCAAGATTTCTGCTCATGTTCAAAACTTTGTGCACATTCAAAATATCTCTTTTATCTGAGTTTTGGAGGAGTTGTGATACTTTGAGAAAAATAAAGATATAATAGTCAATATATTTCAGAAAATAATCTACCTGCACCATAGTCTGCTGTGCATTAACGTGATTGCTCTGCTGATAATGTAGATCTCAGACCGTCTGACAGACTCAGAGCCCCGTTTGGGTCTCTGGTCTCTGAATGAGCGAATGTTTAGGGAAGTGTCTGTATGCTTTGCTTTTTTTTCATTGGTTGCTGCATTAAATCTTACCCAGATAAAATAGTGCTATTTTCTGATTGGCTATTGTGTAGCCCCTCTCTTTTTTTTGTTTGGCTGATAAGTGGCAGGCTCGACTTAGACATTAAAAATGTAAGCTACAAGCCGTGGCTTGGTCGCGGTCTATGGGCTTGGTAGCGTTGCATTTCCCCTGACTCGTTTCCTGGTTCTATTTCTCCATAAACAACATGAAATCAAGGAGAGGGTTAACTTCTCCTGCTACAGATCTCCCACCGTGGTCAGAAAGAACAGGAGGAGACACTTTGTTACTCTCACTAGGACTCTAGAGTCGCTACTTGCTCCAAAGATAATCGCCGTCACTCTCTCACTTCTCCCTCTACCACACACACATGTGGCTCGACGCACACACCAGCGCACAAGCATAAACATCAGGCCACTTATGTAGACTACTGCAAGGGCGCTCCGCGTGGAGCCTCCGCACAAACGGCCAGACGCGTTTGATTCCTGCCGGTTCCATAGTGAGAGCGGCGCAGCCAGAGAAATTTTGGGCGCTGCGGCATATTCAATTTATTATAAATAATTTTTATGCGTGAGAAATACAATGTGTGGCGGGAGTGCGTGACAAAAGACCGAAATGAGTGACTGTCACGCTCAATGCGTGACACTTGAGAGCCCTGCATCTGTATCATGGCCTGTACTGTGGCTATACACAGCCCTAACCTAGCCATGGTGGTTTAAAATCAGGTCCCATATGCCCCTTTTTAACTTTGAGCACCTGCCCCTTCACAGGTCTCTGCACGGCTCTGCAGTCTTGATGGCTGATATACAGGACGTGGAAATGCAGCTGATTGAGCTCAAGATTTCAACACTGTGGGTGACAAAATATGCAGAGCTACGGAAACAGCTGGAAACCGCCGCAAGGCATGATCAGTTTGGGCTATTTCTGCAATATGAGCCATCTCTGGACAATATGCTGCACTATGCATCTTTATTTATTTATTTATCACTCTTTGTGACCTCCAACTGTACAATATGTCACCTCTATTCACCAGCACCTTACTCATCTGGATATCTGTGTGTGTATATATACTGTCTGTTTATATAAGGGTGTTTATTTTGTAAATATGTCTGTTTTTTTATTACTATTATTATTATAACTGATTCTATTTTTCTTATTGTTATACTTTATGTATATATGTGTTTCTCCTATGTCTACTTAATGTGTATTTGTGTTATTCTGATGTGTGTACATTGTTTTCTTTTGAGCTGCTGTAGCTCAGGAGTTTCCCCAGTGTGGGATTAATAAAGTCTATCTTATCTTATCTTATCTTATCTTATGTTTTCATGTCATGTCATGTCATGTCATGTCATGTTATGTCATGTTATGTCATGTCATGTCATGTCATGTCATGTCATGTCATGTCTTGTCTTATCACAGAACTTGCATCTTCACCTGCTGGAGATCTGTATACCAGAGGAGTTTTGCTGTCTCATGAACATTGCGTTGGCTTTGCTGACAGTCTTCAGATCAACATATCTCTGTGAGCAGATATTCTCACATATGAAGAGCGTGCTCAGCCCCTCCCGCAGTCGTTTGACAACTGACCACTCCTGACTAAGTACGAACTCCAGATAATGGAGCTCAGCACAGAAAAGCAGGGCCAGGGATCATATTTACTGGTAGGCATCCGTTTAATGTAGCAATGGTGGCCCAATGGTCAGCACTGTGGCCTCGCAGCAGGAAGGTTCTGGGTTCTAATCCAGGTGGTCCGGGCCTTTCTGTGTGGAGTTTGCATGTTCTCCCCATGTTTGCGTGGGTTTCTCCGGGTGCTCCGGTTTCCTCCACCATCAAAACATGTACTAGGTTCTCCAGGCAGTGCCCTTGAGCAAGGCACTGGCTCAGATCTGGAGTTGGTCCCCGGGCGCTGTGATTGGCTGCCCACTGCTCCCTTGAGGGATGGGTTAAATGCAGAGAATGAGCTTCGCTACATGTATGTGTATGTGACAATAAAGCACCCTTACCTTACCACATATGACTTTACATACAAGGGCTCTGTCCCAGTCTCTCTTTCCATCTCAGATGTGGATGTTTTGATGGCAGCATTCTTGTATAGTGTTTGTTACACTTAATTCTGCCTTTGTGACATTTGCTGCCATTGCAACCTTTTTAGAAATGAGGGAATATCATTGCAACCAGTATGCGAAATGGGAACTGTGCATATACATCTATAAAAAAATACAAGTATTAAAGGTGCACTGTGAGTTCCTGCATGGTTTCAGCGTGATTTCATTTTTGTCTCAGATGGTCATCGTCATCTCTCCTTGATCTGCTAGCTGCCTGGTCCCTGAACACACCGTGAAAACAACACAGACAACACAGGGGTCATAAAGGTCAAACAGACACTAGGGGGCCCAGGCTGTGCACCAAAATACAACAACCCACGTTCCAGCCAATCACTGACAAGATGGTTGGGGGAGGGGGTTAGTGACAGTTATGGTCGTTTTACAGTAGCTGCAGCCAAGCTGGTGCGTGCCATCGTGACCTCAAAATGATGTAATATCCTGCCCGATTTATGGCGTGCGAGCCGAGGTCGCACACGGCCCTCTTTTATTTTCAGCGGCACGCGACAAAGAGGAAACAGGAAGCCTGAACCAGCTCGAGACCAGCGTGCTGCCAGGACTCTGAGAGGGACTGCAGGTGTCTCTGGTAAACTCACTGGTTAAGATGAGTTCTGTTATGGTGAATGAAAGGCTCGATCCCACCAAGTAGCTCATCCAATCAGATCACAGCATAGAGAGCCGAAGTCCCGCCCCTTCCGGTGGACCTCATGGAACTTTAAGTCAGAAAAAATATGAATGGTAGTGAACGGGGAGAGGCAAATTATTTTTTGATCCCGTTTGAATTCAGCCATGGATTACAAATATGATGTTCATCAGTTTAAAAGATAATTTTTCAACCGAAGAAAGTCTCAGTTACCCGTAGGTTTGTCATAGTACCACTTAGTTTAGTGTGAAACAGCTCAGTGGACTACATCTCCCAGTGGACTACAACTCCCAGTGGACTACATCTCCCGTTTCACACAATCTACGTCACCTAGCTTGATGCTTGGTTTGCTCGCAAGCTAGCTAGCTTAGCTCTGTTCCACAACACATTCAATTCAATTCAAAGAACTTTATTTATCCGTTAGAAACTTAATTTGTGTTGAGCATCAGTGCATGTACAGTACCACGAACACAGCATAATCTAACACACACACACACACACACACACAGTTCCATATAGACAAATAGTAAATAGTTACCAATAAATAGTAACATAAATAGTAACCAAAGCTTGCAAAGTACAATAGATAAATACATGATAAATAAGCATTAAGCATTAAAAAACAGTTACATAAATTACATTACAAAAAAGTTAAAATAGTAAATGTGTCAATCATTCATATTTCTGATAGGTGTAGGC
>NC_053122.1:842200-852200 GCF_010015445.1 Perca fluviatilis | reverse complement strand
CGTTAGCTCAGAACACCATTCCAGTGACAGTCTTTGTTGTGTCTGAATGCTAACGTTAGCTCAGAACACCATTCCAGTGACAGTCTTTGTTGTGTCTGATTGCTAACGTTAGCTCAGAACACCATTCCAGTGACAGCCTTTGTTGTGTCTGATTGCTAACGTTAGCTCAGAACACCATTCCAGTGACAGCCTTTGTTGTGTCTGAATGCTAACGTTAGCTCAGAACACCATTCCAGTGGCAGTCTTTGTTGTGTCTGATTGCTAACGTTAGCTCAGAACACCATTCCAGTGGCAGTCTTTGTTGTGTCTGAATGCTAACGTTAGCTCAGAACACCATTCCAGTGGCAGTCTTTGTTGTGTCTGAATGCTAACGTTAGCTCAGAACACCATTCCAGTGGCAGTCTTTGTTGTGTCTGATTGCTAACGTTAGCTCAGAACACCATTCCAGTGACAGTCTTTGTTGTGTCTGATTGCTAACGTTAGCTCAGAACACCATTCCAGTGACAGTCTTTGTTGTGTCTGAATGCTAACTTGTAACCAGCAGTGATCTTAGTATTGTTTATTATTATTATTATTGTTTATATTATTATTATTGTTATTTTTTATATTGTATTGACATTAATGATTACAGAAGTCTCTCGTTAGCATTTTGGAGGCTACTTGTCACAAAGTGACGCACGCACAACTCATATCTGCACTTGACTCACATCGGGTAGGGACATATGCAATAAACAACCTGCTGACGAATGTGTCTGGGTTGTTATTGCCCGCTCTGCTGCTGCACCTGCAGCCATGGTCACCATGGTAACCTGCAGAAGAAGAAGAGGAAATGTGAATGGTGTCATCAGCTGTTTTTTCCTGTTCTGATAAAACAGGAAGCTGAGAGAGACAGAGAGAGTGGCGTGACATGCAACACCTAACTGTCACGCTATGTGGTTAATTCCTGTTTCAGTGTCGTCACACACAGACACACACACACACACACACACACAGACACACACACACAGACACACACACACACACAGACACACACACACAGCACACACACACACAGACACACACACACAGACACACACACACACACACACAGACACACACACAGACACACACACACAGCCACACAACACAGACACACACACACACAGACACACACACACAGACAGACACACACACACAGACACACACACAGACACACACACACAGACACACACACAGACACACACACACACACAGACACACACACACAGACACACACACACACAGCCACACACACACAGACACACACACACACAGACATACACACACACAGAACACACCAGACACACACACAGACACACACACACACACCCACACACACACACACACACACACACACACACAGACACACACACACAAAACCACACACCCAAACACCACACACACACACAACACACACACACACACACACACACAGACACACACAGACACACAGACACACAGACACACACACACACACACACACACACACACACACACACACAGACACACGCTCAACCAGACACACAGACACACATAACATAACACACAACAGACACACACACAGACACACACACAGACACACATACACACATACACACACAGACACACACACACACACAACACACACTACACCAGACACACAGACACCACACATACAAAACACACAGACACACACACACACACAGACACACACACAGGCACACATACACACACAGAAACACACACACAGACACACACACACACAGACACACAGACACACACGCACACCAGACACACAGACACACACACACACAGACACACAGACACACAGACACACACACACAGACAGACACACAGACACACACACACACACACACACACAGACACACACATACACACAGACAGACACACAGACAGACAGACACACCAGACACACACACAGACACACACACAGACACACAGACACACACACACACACACACAGACAGCACACAGACACACACAGACAGACACACACAGACACACACACACAGACACACACGCGCACACACACACAGAAACACACATACACACAGACAGACAGACAGACAGACACACACACACACAGAGACACACACACACAGACACACACACACACAGACACACTCACACTAACACACACAGACACACACAGAAACACACACACACACAGACACACACACAAACACGGACACACACACACACACAGACACACTCACACAAACACACACCAGACACACACACACACACACACAACCACATAGACACACACACGCACACACATAAGTCTGTATTACTATCTTTGTGGGGACATATCATTAACATAATGCATTCCCTAGCCCCTTACCCTAACCTTAACCATCAAAACTAAATGCCTAACCTTAACCCTTACCCTAACCATAACCATAACCTAATTCTAACCCTAGTCCTAAAGCCAAGTCTTAACCCTCAAACAGCCCATTTTGGTCCCCACGAGGCTGTGCAGACCCCACATGTATACTGCAGTTCCCGGTTTTTGGACCCCACGAATATAGTAAAACAGGTACCCACACACACACACACACACAGACACACAGACACATACACACACACACACAGACACATACACACACACACACAGACATCTCTCCTTTCATCTAAAGCAAAGCTGTAAGAAGTAATAATATTTCAACTTTTTATATAGTTTAAATCACCTGATTATTTACATGGAGTCTGGTGGAGATATGCTGGCTCTATACATGCTAAAAGTCCTGATTATTTACATGGAGTCTGGTGGAGATATGCTGGCTCTATACATGCTAAAAGTCCTGATTATTTACATGGAGTCTGGTGGAGATATGCTGGCTCTATACACGCTAAAAGTCCTGATTATTTACATGGAGTCTGGTGGAGATATGCTGGCTCTATACATGCTAAAAGTCCTGATTATTTACATGGAGTCTGGTGGAGATATGCTGGCTCTATACACACTAAAAGTCCTGATTATTTACATGGAGTCTGGTGGAGATATGCTGGCCTCTATACACTTAAAAGTCCTGATTATTTACATGGAGTCTGGTGGAGATATGCTGGCTCTATACACACTAAAAGTCCTGATTATTTACATGGAGTCTGGTGGAGATATGCTGGCTCTATACACGCTAAAAGTCCTGATTATTTACATGGAGTCTGGTGGAGATATGCTGGCTCTATACACACTAAAAGTCCTGATTATTTACATGGAGTCTGGTGGAGTTTGGTGATGGTGATTTCGGGGCTGTTTCATGTTAAACTAAAAGCTCTGTATCTCTCTCTGTAGGGATCCTGTCTCTAGGGAAAACCCCAGGTTGAAAGTAGCTGAACGAGTACCTTAAACAGTAGTAGTACATCAGTGTGTGTGTGTGTGTGTGTGTGTGTGTGTGTGTGTGTGTGTGTGTGTGTGTCGTGATTTTTTGATTTATTGATGTTACTGCCAATGATTGATGTAAATATGTTGTGTTGTTATGGTATCACAGCATCATCATATACACACACACACACACACACACACACACACAGCAGTTAGGGGAAGCTATAGAGTTAATGAGTCACCCCCCCCCCTTTGTTCTGACTCGAGTCAGCTCTGTGGTTTAACGGACAGAAAGTGAGACGCTGCCGAGACGAAGACACGCTGACTGACTGTGAGTCCTCTTACTTTTTACTTTCTTTAGAGGAACTTCAGATTTAACATGTTTTAGTTTTTAATATGCAGAATTAACAGTAATAACAATATAATAATAATAATAATAATAATAATATATAATAATAATAATAAAGTTTGTTATTGTTGTGTAAGATGTGACTCATGGCTTAGATCTCTTTCATGTCTTCTTACTGAAGAATTAGATCTGCAGACAGACAGAGAGACAGACAGGTAGAGAGACAGACGGACAGACACTCAGACAGACAGACAGACAGACAGACAATCAGACGGACAGACAGACACTCAGACAGACAGACAATCAGACAGACAGACACTCAGATAGACAGAGAGACAGACACTCAGACAGATGGACAGACTGACAGACATTCAGACACTCAGACAGACAGACAGACAGACACTCAGACGGACAGACAGACAGACACTCAGACAGACAGACAGACATGTTAGAGAGACAAACAGACAGACAGACAGACATGTTAGAGAGACAGACAGACATATTCAATTCATTTCAACTCAAAGCACTTTATTTGTCCCCAAGGGGCAATTTTAAAAGGGCACATTATATTAGAGAGACAAACAGACAGACATGTTAGAGAGACAGACATACAGACAGACATGTTAGAGAGACAGACAGACAGAGAAACAGACAGACAGACATATATGTTAGAGAGACAGACAGACAGAGAAACAGACAGACAGACAGAGAAACATACAGACAGACAAACAGACAGACAGTTTCACAATTTCACTTTGTCTTTCTAAAACTTTTCTTTAAACATTGTTGAGTCGTTTTTGGACCAGTATTAAAATATCTATCACTGAACAATCAAAACTTTTAAAGAGTAAACTTAATTGCTGCTACTACAGATTATTGTCTGGATGAATGTGTGAATGTATGAGTTGTTTAGTCTCTAAAATGTGGATCAGAGTTTCCCCAAAAGCCCATGATGACGTCATCAAAGATCTTGAGTGTATAGGAGAAACTAGAACAGATTCACATTTATCACGCTGACATCACACTAGTTTACCTGTTTTACTTTGGTAACAAAGGTGTATATTGTGATGTCACCGAGTGACATCAGCTGCTGCTTGTTTCTCTTAAAGGTCACTAAATCTGATCACATGACCTCCACGGACGACATCATGACGGCGTTCACCACAGAGGTAAGAAAAACCTGCTGCTCGTTTCACTGCCACCAGACTCCATGTAAATAATCACTACTTTACCCACCAGACTCCATGTAAATAATCACTACTTTACCCACCAGACTCCATGTAAATAATCACTACTTTACCCACCAGACTCCATGTAAATAATCACTACTTTACCCACCAGACTCCATGTAAATAATCACTACTTTACCCACCAGACTCCATGTAAATAATCACTACTTTACCCACCGGTTCTGTTTTTGCTGCTGACAGACTCAGATTATTATTCAAAGTGTCTGGGAAATATGCTGGCTCTATACACGCTAAAAGTCCTGATTATTTACATGGAGTCTGGTGGAAATATGCTGGCTCTATACACGCTAAAAGTCCTGATTATTTACATGGAGTCTGGTGGAGATATGCTGGCTCTATACACACTAAAAGTCCTGATTATTTACATGGAGTCTGGTGGAGATATGCTGGCTCTATACACGCTAAAAGTCCTGATTATTTACATGGAGTCTGGTGGAGATATGCTGGCTCTATACACACTAAAAGTCCTGATTATTTACATGGAGTCTGGTGGAGATATGCTGGCTCTATACACGCTAAAAGTCCTGATTATTTACATGGAGTCTGGTGGAGATATGCTGGCTCTATACACTCTAAAAGTCCTGATTATTTACATGGAGTCTGGTGGAGATATGCTGGCTCTATACACGCTAAAAGTCCTGATTATTTACATGGAGTCTGGTGGAGATATGCTGACTCTATACACGCTAAAAGTCCTGATTATTTACATGGAGTCTGGTAGGTTTGCTAACACTTGCCCACTTTGATTACATTTGTTTTGTAACTTGTTGTCTCTGATTACAGGACCCGTCCTCCATCAGCGCCTGGGCCACCACCGAGGAAGAAGACTACAGCGACTACGACCACCTGTTCTGTGACCGGGAGTCGGTGCGAGCGTTCAGGCGCCGCTACGAGCCGCCGCTCTTCTGGATCATCGCCGTGGTGGGCGGCGCCGGCAACATGGCCGTCGTCTGGATCTACCTGAACTTCCGTCGGCGTCTGAAGACCAAAACGGACGTGTACCTGCTGAACCTGGCGCTGGCGGACCTGCTGTTCCTCGTCACGCTGCCGCTGTGGGCCGCCGAGGCCGCCGGCGGCGCCTGGAGCTTCGGCCCCGCCCTCTGCAAGCTCAACTCCGCCCTCTACAAGGTCAACCTGTTCAGCGGCGCGCTGCTGCTCACCTGCATCAGCGCGGACCGCTACGTGGTCATCGTGCGCTCGGCGAAGGCCCAGAACTCGCAGGCGGAGCGTCGGCGCCGCAGCCGGCTGGCGGTCGCTGCCGTGTGGCTGCTCGCTCTGCTGCTCGCCACGCCGGAGCTCGTGTTCGCCACGGTCGCCGACGTGGACTCGACCTGCAGGATGGTGTTCCCTCCACACCTCGGGAACCGAACCAAGATCCTGGTCCGGGCGCTGCAGGTGAGAGCACGCCCTCATACTCTTCTCCTGACTGGCTAGTAGTCCTTACCTAGCTACTGTCAGGGCCTCATACTCTGCTTCTGACTGGTTAGTAGTCCTTACCTAGGTACTGTCAGGGCACGCCCTCATACTCTGCTTCTGACTGGCTAGTAGTCCTTACCTAGGTACTGTCAGGGCACACCCTCATACTCTGCTTCTGACTGGCTTAGTAGTCCTTTACCTAGGTACTGTCAGGGCACTCATACTCTGCTTCTGACTGGCTAGTAGTCCTTACCTAGGTACTGTCAGGGCACACCCTCATACTCTGCTTCTGACTGGCTAGTAGTCCTTACCTAGGTACTGTCAGGGCCTCATACTCTTCTCCTGACTGGCTAGTAGTCCTTACCTAGGTACTGTCAGGGCACCCCACATACTCTGCTTCTGACTGGCTAGTAGTCCTTACCTAGGTACTGTCAGGGCCTCATACTCCGCTTCTGACTGGCTAGTAGTCCTTACCTAGGTACTGTCAGGGCCTCATACTCTGCTTCTGACTGGCTAGTAGTCCTTGCCTGTACGTACCAGGCCGCCCCCCTACTCTGCTTCTGACTGGCTAGTAGTCCTTACCTAGGTACTGTCAGGGCCTCATACTCTGCTTCTGACTGGCTAGTAGTCCTTACCTAGGTACTGTCAGGGCCTCATACTCTGCTTCTGACTGGCTAGTAGTCCTTACCTAGGTACTGTCAGGGCCTCATACTCTGCTTCTGACTGGCTAGTAGTCCTTACCTAGGTACTGTCAGGGCCTCATACTCTGCTTCTGACTGGCTAGTAGTCCTTACCTAGGTACTGTCAGGTGCCCAATCACTACTAGTCTAATTTCAACATAAAATACTATTTTATTCAGAGTATATTTATCAGTTTTTAAATGTTTGTGTCTCTGCAGGTGATCTTCGGCTTCTGCGTGCCGTTCGTCGTCATGGCGTTCTGCTACAGCGTCATCGTGGCCACGCTGCTGAAGACCCGAAGCTTCCAGAAGCACCGGGCGATGCGCGTCATCCTGGCCGTGGTCGCGGCGTTCGTGACGACCCAGCTGCCGTACAACGCCGTGCTGGCGGTGCAGGCGTCGCAGGCGTCCAACGTGACCATGGCGTGCGAGGAGATGAAGCGCTTCGACACGGCGGGCCAGGTGCTGAAGAGCCTGGCCTACCTGCACGCCTGCCTCAACCCCTTCCTGTACGCCTTCGTCGGACGCCGTTTCCGCCGAGACGTCCTGCAGATGCTGAGCGTCTGCCGCCCACGCCAGCGCTCTCCATCGTCCAATCAGAGCAAGAGCTGCCGCAGCTCCACCAGAGCCTCGGTGATGTCAGACAGCGACACCTCGCAGGCGCTCTCGCTGTAGAGACGCACGCCAACAGGACATTAACCCTAACCCTAACTCTTTTCCCGGGACTTTATCAGACAGCGACTAACGCCACTTCCGGTGTGTGCTGTCAGCGGGACATTAAGTCGAGTTTCCCAAACGTTCTCAGGTGTTTCCTGGACACTGAATGTGATGTAACTGTAGCTGCTGATGTCGGACACATCACAGGACGTCTGCGACATGAATTTGATTGATGATTTCTCTCCCAGCTGCTGGTTGTTTAATGTGAATATTTTAAGAAACAATTTGGAAACGTGGCTGCTGCTAACAGATGCAAACAGCTATTGGCATCTGTTACCAGCTGTTAGCAGCTGGTAACAGATGCTAACAGCTGGTAACAGATGCTAACAGATGGTAACAGATGCTAACAGATGGTAACAGATGGTAACAGATGTTAGCAGCTGGTAACAGATGCTAACAGCTGTTACCAGCTGTTAACAGCTGGTAACAGATGCTAACAGATGCTAACAGATGGTAACAGATGCTAACAGATGGTAACAGATGGTAACAGATGCTAACAGCTGGTAACAGATGCTAACAGATGCTAACAGATGGTAACAGATGCTAACAGATGGTAACAGATGGTAACAGATGCTAACAGATGGTAACAGATGCTAACAGCTGCTAACAGATGGTAACAGCTGGTAACAGCTGGTAACAGCTGTTAGCAGCTGTTAACAGATGGTAACAGATGGTAACAGCTGCTAACAGATGGTAACAGCTGCCAACAGCTGGTAACAGCTGGTAACAGCTGGTAACAGCTGCCAACAGCTGCTAACAGCTGGTAACAGCTGGTAACAGCTGCCAACAGATGGTAACAGATGCCAATAGCTGCTAACAGCTGCTAACAGCTGGTAACAGCTGCTAAAGGATGCTAACAGCTGTAAATATCAGCTTCTGTGTGTGTTTTACTGTAAATATCAGCATGTGTGTTTTTGAGTTGAAACATTAAAGTGTGCGAAGGAAAAACAGGAAGTCCTGTCTTTCTTTCTTCACCTCCTTCCTCATTTAAACTCGCTGTTCTCTAATAAACATTTCTGACCTTTAACCTCGCTGTTCTCTAATAAACATTTCTGACCTTTGACCTCGCTGTTCTCTAATAAACATTTCTGACCTTTAACCTCTCTGTTCTCTAAAAAAACATTCTGGGCTTTAAATAAAAGTCCGACGCAGAGCTTTGAGTGATCATCACTTCTGTTATTCTCTGTCCAACAAACAGCCTCCAGAGGATTCTTACACGATGATGTCACATGTCACCTGAACATGTGACATCATTGGTCTTTTCAGCTTTAAACTGGACTCGTGTGGTCCTGTTGTCAGGGCTGTACTGATGTTTGTTAAAGTACCAGAGTGCACATATGACGCCCAGCCATTAAGTTGTGGCTCCATAGAAACAACCAACATTTACTCAATTATATTAGATTTCTTTATGAAAATAGAAAAGTTTAAAGTCTAAGTGACTGACAACATTATGGGATGGATCCCTACAGAGATAGACCTTTTAGTTAAAGAGTAAGATCCTTTTAGTTTAACATGAAACAGCCCCAAAATCACTATCACCAAACTACACCAGACTCCATGTAAATAATCAGGACTTTTAGTGTGTATAGAGCCAGCATATCTCCACCAGACTCCATGTAAATAATCAGGACTTTTAGTGTGTATAGAGCCAGCATATCTCCACCAGACTCCATGTAAATAATCAGGACTTTTAGTGTGTATAGAGCCAGCATATCTCCACCAGACTCCATGTAAATAATCAGGACTTTTAGTGTGTATAGAGCCAGCATATCTCCACCAGACTCCATGTAAATAATCAGGACTTTTGCCCGGTATAGAGCCAGCATATCTCCACCAGACTCCATGTAAATAATCAGGACTTTTAGCGTGTATAGAGCCAGCATATCTCCACCAGACTCCATGTAAATAATCAGGACTTTTAGCGTGTATAGAGCCAGCATATCTCCACCAGACTCCATGTAAATAATCAGGACTTTTAGCGTGTATAGAGCCAGCATATCTCCACCAGACTCCATGTAAATAATCAGGACTTTTAGTGTGTATAGAGCCAGCATATCTCCACCAGACTCCATGTAAATAATCAGGACTTTTAGCGTGTATAGAGCCAGCATATCTCCACCAGACTCCATGTAAATAATCAGGACTTTTAGCGTGTATAGAGCCAGCATATCTCCACCAGACTCCATGTGATATGCTGGCTCTACACACGCTAAAAGTCCTGATTATTCACATGGAGTCTGGTGGGT
>NC_053122.1:832200-839700 GCF_010015445.1 Perca fluviatilis | reverse complement strand
CAGTCCTCCGAGCGCCCGGGCGCCACAGCGGGCGCCTGCGGGCGCATCGGCGCACCCGGCACGACCGCGCCGCGTGGCGTCTTTGTAGGCCCCGCCCCCACCGTAGTGGGCGGAGCTTCCTGCCTCGGCACGCGCGTGTCGCGGCGAGCTCTGGGCATCAGCAGCGTGTTCCTGCAGGGGATGCGCAGCGCGGCGCCGGTGCTGCCGCGCGTGGCGGGCCGCGGCGGCACCTCGGCGGCGGCGGCGGGGCTGAACGGGTGTCTGATGGAGTACCGGGACAAGGTGCGAGCGCTGGAGACGCTGAACCAGCAGCTGGAGGAGCAGATCAGACTCTGTCTGGACCGCAAGGCGTCCAGCGCCGGCGCCTGGGGGGCGCTCCGGGCCGAGTGGGAGGACGTCTACCGACAGGTGAGGTCTAGGTTAGCCACTTTTAAAGAAAATACCAAATTGTGGCTAATTCGGGAACAATCGTGCACTCATAATTAGTTTTTACACTGCTCTCTCATTGTATACTTTCCTTCTATTTTCATTTCATTTCTTTTTATTGCATCTTTATTGTATTTTTAATAATGATGTAAATCTGTATTTTTATTTGTGACCAAAAGCCTGACTAGGGACAAGTGTCGAGAATTAGCTTCGGCTAAAAAAACTACGATACATCCATCAGATGACTGTTGAAGTTTATCTATGTTTTTTTGTATCTGTCCCTATCTAAATAAACCTTAAAAAAGGGATGGGGGGGAAACATCAATACAGCATAGTATCGCAATATTATACTAACATTTTGTCAACATCTGTTTTATCTAAAAAGATACTTTTCTCTGTTCATCTCACTTCAGTTTTATTGCTGCAAAATCTGATTATCAAGCAGACCAACACATATATAATAAAAGATCAATACTTTGCATCTGTGTATCGATACAGTATTGCCACAAAAAATTGTGACGGGAGGATGTCTACAGACAGGTGAGGACTAGGGGTGGGGGAATCTATACAGCATAGTATCGCAATATTTTACGTGGCAATACTGTATCGATGCACAGACGCCAAGTATCTATTATTATATATGTGTTGGTCAGTCTGTCTGCTTGATAATCTGATTTTGCAGCAATAAAATTGAAGTGAGATGAACAAACAGAGACATTTATCTTTTTAGATAAAACAGATGTTGACAAAGTTTCCTTTTCGGGACATCATTTGAAATTGGGAAAAATTTGAAGTTGGAAAAAAGGTAATAAATTGCAATATATCCCAGAATATTGCAATATGTTTAAAATCACAATAATATCTTATCGTGACATAAGTATCGTGATGATATCGTATCGTGAGGCCTCTGGTGATTCCCAGCCGTAGTGAGGACGGGTACACGCCAACGCTTGACCACGACCGGTACACGCCATGCTACTCTTATGCTGGACTCAGGAAACTTTGCTGGACTGAACTCTTCGTCTCAGATTGATCTGTGTTCCTGGAAACTTAAGTCCGATGTACACCGTGTTCCAAATTATTATGCAAATGATAGTTTATACACTGATTTTCCTAAATAGTCGATGCACATGACCGTTAGTGTATAAGTCGAATTTCATTGAACAAACCACCCAATGAAAACAGCACTGTTCCAAATTATTACGCACAACAGAGTTTCCAAACATTTTATACCGTAAGAAGGCACGGGAATCAATAAGTTGGAGTCAGATGTGACAGGCCTCAGGGCCTTATTTTAGACATAATTCCTAGGGGTGGGGGGAAAAATCCATACAGCATAGTATCACGATATTTTCTGTAGCAATACTGTATCGATACGCAGACGCCAAGTATCTTTTATGATATATGTGTTGGTCAGTCTGTCTGCTTGACAATCTGATTTTGCAGCAACAACATTGAAGTGAGATGAACAAACAGAGACATTTATCTTTTGAGATAAAACAGATGTTGACAAAGTTTTCTTTTGGGGACATAATTTGAAATTGGGGAAAATTTGAAGTTGGAAGGAAGGTAATGAATTGCAATATATCGCAGAATATTGCAATATGTTTGAAATCGCAATAATATCGTATCGTGACATAAGTATCGTGATGATATCGTATCGTGAGGCCTCTGGTGATTCCCAGCCCTAGTGAGAACGGGTACACGCCAACGCTTGACCACGACCGGTACACGCCAACGCGTCCGACTCACAGATCCTTTAGACCGGTTACACACTGGCTGCGTGGCGGCTGCATGGCGTGAGCGTGGCGTGGCGGCTGCATGGCGTTTTCTACGTCTTTACCCACCAGAAAGGTGTCTGACGCGGCGCTGCTGCTGCTGCTAGCCTTGTCTGGACACATGGATGTTTCCCATAAACATAAATATAAATATATACTGATCTGATTACAGCTAAGACAACGTTGGCAGTATTGACGGCAGAATAGGCTCCAGTGTGTAGCCGGCCTTAATCAGGCAGAACAGAGACGCATGTTTAACTCCAGGAGAGCTCAGGGACTAGAGAGATTAATAAAGTCATTGTGAAAATGTTTATAATATATATAAATATATAATAAATCAGAGAGAAGTAGGCTGAGAGTGTGTGTGTTTATATGTGTGTGTGTGTGTGTGTGTGTGTGTGTGTGTGTGTGTGTGTGTGTGTGTGTGTGTGTGTGTGTGTGTACAGCTGCTTTCAGTTCTCTGGTTTCCTACTTTTCCTGCAGGTCAGTGAAGCAATCCTGGACAACGCTCGGCTGATGCTGCAGACAGAGAACGTTCAGGCCAACGCAGAGGACTTCAAGGAGAGGTCAGAGGTTACACACACACACATACACTCACACACACACACACGCACACACACACACGCACACACACACAGATACACACACACACACATAAACACACACACACACACACACACACACACACACATACACACACACACACACACACAAACACACACACACACACACACACACAGACATAAACACACACATATTGGAGAGGGGTGAGGGCTGACTATGAACATTCCGGCCCCATACACACACATTGGAAAATCTGAAACGGTCTGAAAACTGGACGATACATAAACTGTGATTTGGTAGAAACCGTGGTTGATATCAGAATGACCATTCAGACCAATGAAGGCCAAAGTCTTGTCTTCGGTTTAAACTTTTAATTTTTTTTCTACATTAAAGTATGGCGATACAGCATGGCCCCAAAGAGGGGTTGTTTTGAGTGATGTTAAGCCATTTTTCCGAAGATTTCCCAAGTCTATGGGAAATTTTGCGCTGTTTTCTTTCGCCGATATCGTGAAAACCACACGGCAAATCTCCTACAAAAGACATAGCACATCATTCCCGGTCATTACACACGTTTTGATGTATTTTGTGTGCACGTGTTGGCAACGCTCCGTGACTAGTAGCGGGACAAAAATGTGGCGGAATAAGTATGCAGGATAATAGTCATTCTGCCGATTGCTGCAATTGCAGCACATCGGCACACTGAACTAAGGGGCTTGTGGCTGGTGCAGGCTGAGGGCTGAGGGGTGAGTAACTAAAGTAGTAGTGAGTAACTAAGGGACTACTCCAGTAACTAAGGTGCTTGTTTGTGCAGGTTTGAGAACGAGCAGCCGTTCAGGAAGGCCGTGGAGGAGGAGATCAGCTCGCTGTACAAGGTGATCGAGGACGCCGACCTGACCAAGGCCGAGCTGGAGGAACGGATGGACAACATGAGAACCGAGCTGAGAAACCTGGAGCTCAACCACGAGCAGGTCCCACCAAAACCACCAAAACCACCAAACTCACCAAACCCACCAAACTACTGAACACAAAACACACAGAACACACCACATTCAACCTGAAAACTATTATTATATTATATTATATAACACTTCAGCATACTGACACACAGAAAACAGGGTGGTCTAGATTTTATAGGCTAAGAATTCACCACATTCAACATGAAAACTATTGTTATTATATTATATTATATAACCCTTTATCATCCTGACACACACAGAGGAAACGAGCAGCTGTTGAGTGGAGTCTGATAACTGCAGACTTTCACAGAGATTACACAATTATTTATATTTTGTGAGCGGTAAACTGACCTAAAATGTGTTTTTTTTTTTTTTTTTTTTTTTGTGTGTGTGTATATGTATGTAGTGTGTGTGTATGCGGGTGTAATGTATCGTGTGTATGTGTGTTGTGTGTATGTGTGTGCGGTGTATGGTGTTGTGTGTGTGTGTGTGTGCATGTGTGTGTGTGTGTGTGTGTGTGTGTGTGTGTGTGTGTGTGTGTGTGTGTGTGTGCGTGCGTGTGTGCAGGATGTGCGCGTCCTCTACAGTCAGATGGCGGGCAGAGACGTGGATGAGCCCGACGCGCCGATAGAAACCAGTCTGGACCAGATCCTGGCGTTCATCAGGAGCCACTGGGAGAAAGTTACGGAGAGGAACCGCGCCGACACCGACAGCTACCTCGAGTGTAAGGTGAGGCTCAAAGTTATCCCCCCCTCTCACAGAGAAAACAGTCTAACTCTCTCTTCCCTCTCAAGGAGAAAACTGTCTTACTCTCTCTACCCTCTCACAGAGAAAACAGTCTTACTCTCTCTACCCTCTCACAGAGAAAACAGTCTAACTCTCTCTTCCCTCTCACGGAGAAAAATGTCTTACTCTCTCTACCCTCTCACAGAGAAAACAGTCTTACTCTCTCTTCCCTCTCACGGAGAAAACAGTCTTACTCTCTCTACCCTCTCAAGGAGAAAACAGTCTTACTCTCTCTTCCCTCTCACGGAGAAAACAGTCTTACTCTCTCTACCCTCTCAAGGAGAAAACAGTCTTACTCTCTCTACCCTCTCACAGAGAAAACAGCCTAACTCTCTTTCCCTCTCAAGGAGAAAACAGTCTTACTCTCTCTACCTCCTCACGGAGAAAACAGCCTTAACTCTCTCTTCCCTCTCAAGGAGAAAACAGCCTAACTCTCTCTTCCCTCTCACGGAGAAAACAGTCTTACTCTCTCTCCTCCTCACGGAGAAAACAGTCTTACTCTCTCTTCCCTCTCAAGGAGAAAACAGTCTTACTACTCTCTACCCTCTCCGGAGAAAACAGCCTATCTCTCTCTTCCCTCTCAAGGAGAAAACAGCCTAACTCTCTCCTCCCTCACGGAGAAAACAGTCTTACTCTCTCTTCCCTCTCACGGAGAAAACAGTCTTACTCTCTCTACCCTCTCAAGGAGAAAACAGTCTTACTCTCTCTTCCCTCTCACGGAGAAAACAGTCTTACTCTCTCTTCCCTCTCAAGGAGAAAACAGTCTTACTCTCTCTTCCCTCTCACGGAGAAAACAGTCTTACTCTCTCTACCCTCTCAAGGAGAAAACAGCCTAACTCTCTCTTCCCTCTCACAGAGAAAACAGTCTTACTCTCTCTTCCCTCTCAAGGAGAAAACAGTCTTACTCTCTCTTCCCTCTCAAGGAGAAAACAGTCTTACTCTCTCTTCCCTCTCAAGGAGAAAACAGCCTAACTCTCTCTTCCCTCTCAAGGAGAAAACAGTCTTACTCTCTCTTCCCTCTCAAGGAGAAAACAGTCTTACTCTCTCTCCCCTCTCACGGAGAAAACAGTCTTACTCTCTCTTCCCTCCTCAAGGAGAAAACAGTCTTACTCTCTCTACCCCTCTCACGGAGAAAACAGCCTAACTCTCTCTACCCTCCTCACGGAGAAAACAGTCTTACTCTCTTACCTCTCACGGAGAAAACAGTCTTACTCTCTCTACCCTCTCACGGAGAAAACA
Organism: Perca fluviatilis; assembly: GCF_010015445.1. Taxonomy (NCBI): domain Eukaryota; kingdom Metazoa; phylum Chordata; class Actinopteri; order Perciformes; family Percidae; genus Perca; species Perca fluviatilis. The sequence continues at coordinate 833,951 of NC_053122.1, read as the reverse complement.
GTCTAACTCTCTCTTCCCTCTCACGGAGAAAACAGTCTAACTCTCTCTTCCCTCTCACGGAGAAAACAGTCTTACTCTCTCTACCCTCTCACGGAGAAAACAGTCTTACTCTCTCTACCTCCTCAACGGAGAAAACAGTCTTACTCTCTCTACCCTCTCACGGAGAAAACAGTCTTACTTCTCTCTACCCTCTCACGGAGAAAACAGTCTTATCTCTCTCTTCCCTCTACGGAGAAAACAATCTTACTCTCTCTACCCTCTCACGGAGAAAACAGTCTAACTCTCTTCCCCTCTCACGGAGAAAACAGTCTAACTCTCTCTTCCCTCTCACGGAGAAAACAGTCTTACTCCCTCTACCCTCCACGGAGAAAACAGTCTAACTCTCTCTTCCCTCCCTCACGGAGAAAACAGTCTTACTCTCTCTACCCTCTCACGGAGAAAACAGTCTTACTCTCTCTCCCCTCTCAGAGAAAACAGTCTTACTCTCTCTCCTCTACGGAGAAAACAGTCTTAATCTCTCTTCCCTCTCAAGGAGAAAACAGTCTTACTCTATCTCCCTCCTCAAGGAGAAACAGTCTTACTCTCTCTACCCTCTCAAGGAGAAAACAGTCTTACTCTCTCTACCCTCCTCACGGAGAAAACAGCCTAACTCTCTCTTCCCTCCTCACGGAGAAAACACTTACTCTCTCTACCCCCTCTCCAAGAGAAAACAGTCTTACTCTCTCTACCCTCTCACGGAGAAAACAGCCTTAACTCTCTCTTCCCCTCCCCAAGGAGAAAACAGCCTAACTCTCTCTTCCCTCTCATGGAGAAAACAGTCTTACTCTCTCTTCCTCCTCTCACGGAGAAAACAGTCTTTACTCTCTACCCCTCTCCAAGGAGAAAACAGTCTTACTCTCTCTACCCTCTCACAGAGAAAACAGCCTAACTCTCTCTTCCCTCTCAAGGAGAAAACAGTCATACTCTCTCTTCCCCTCCTCACGGAGAAAACAGTCTTACTCTCTCTTCCCTCTCACGGAGAAAAACCCTTAATCTCTCTTCCCTCTCAAGGAGAAAACAGTCTTACTCTCTCTTCCCCTCAAGGAGAAAACAGTCTTACTCTCTCTACCCTCTCACGGAGAAAACAGCCTAACTCTCTCTACCCTCTCACGGAGAAAACAGTCTTTACTCTCTCTACCTCTCACGGAGAAAACAGTCTTACTCTCTCTACCCTCTCACGGAGAAAACAGTCTTAACTCTCTCTTCCCTCTCACGGAGAAAACAGTCTAACTCTCTCTTCCCTCTCACGGAGAAAACAGTCTTACTCTCTCTACCCTCCTCACGGAGAAAACAGTCTTACTTCTCTACCCCTCTCACGGAGAAAACAGTCTTACTCTCTCTACCCTCTCACGGAGAAAACAGTCTTACTCTCTCTACCCTCTCACGGAGAAAACAGTCTTACTCTCTCTTCCCCTCCTCACGGAGAAAACAATCTTACTCTCTCTACCCTCTCACGGAGAAAACAGTCTAACTCTCTCTTCCCTCTCACGGAGAAAACAGTCTAACTCTCTCTTCCCTCTCACGGAGAAAACAGTCTTACTCTCTCTACCCTCTCACGGAGAAAACAGTCTAACTCTCTCTCCTCACGGAGAAAACAGTCTTACTCTCTCTACCCTCTCACGGAGAAAACAGTTCTTACTCACTCTTCCCTCTCACAGAGAAAACAGTCTTACTCTCTCTCCCCTCCTCACGGAGAAAACAGTCTTACTTAC
>NC_053122.1:799700-824700 GCF_010015445.1 Perca fluviatilis | reverse complement strand
ATATCTCTCCATCTTATTTCTCCATCTTATTTCTCTCCATCTTATATCCCTCCATCTTATTCTCTCCATCTATTCTCTCCATCTTATTTCTCCATCTTATATCTCTCCATCTTATATCTCTCCATCTTATTTCTCTCCATCTTATATCTCTCCATCTTATTTCTCTCCATCTTATTTCTCTCCATCTTATATCTCTCCATCTTATTTCTCTCCATCTTATTTCTCTCCATCTTATATCTCTCCATCTTATTTCTCTCCATCTTATATCTCTCCATCTTATTTCTCTCCATCTTATATCTCTCCATCTTATATCTCTCCATCTTATTCTCTCCATCTTATATCTCTCCATCTTATTTCTCTCCATCTTATATCTCTCCATCTTATTTCTCTCCATCTTATATCTCTCCATCTTATTTCTCTCCATCTTATTTCTCTCCATCTTATATCTCTCCATCTTATTTCTCTCCATCTTTATCTCTCCATCTTATATCTCCATCTTATTTCTTCCATCTTATATCTCTCCATCTTTATTTCTCCATCTGTCTTCTCCACTCTTTTATTTCTCTCCATCTTATATCTCTCCATCTTATATCTCTCCATCTTACTCTCCATCTTATATCTCTCCATCTTATATCTCCATCTTCATATCTCTCTCCATCTTATTTCTCTCCCATCTTATTTCTCTTATATCTCTCCTCTTTATATCTCTCCATCTTATACTCTCCATCTTATTTCTCTCCATCTTATTTCTCTCCCATCTTATATCTCTCCATCTATGTCTCTCCATCTTCTTTCTCTCCACCTTATGTCTCTCCATCTTTATCTCTCCATCTTATATCTCTCCATCTTATGTCTCTACTGTTTATTTCTCTCCATCTTATATTCATCTATTCTCCATCTTCCTCTCCATCTTATTCCATCTATCTCTCCATCTCTATCTCTCCATATACCTCCATCTATATCTCCATTATTATCATCTATTTCCATCTTACTCATTATATCACATTCTCCATATATAAAAAGGTTGATAAGATATTTATATTAATTATATCTGTTCTGACCTGTGCAGGTGTCCAGGTGTGCACACAGAGGCTGAGGGGGCGACCAGTGCTTCTGCCAGCTCCAGTACCGCAGCACCAGCTGATCCCAGACCCCCAGCCAGCTGATCCCAGACCCCCTGCCAGCTGATCCCAGACCCCCCAACCAGCTGATCCCAGACCCCCAACCAGCTGATCCCAGACTCCTGCCAGCTGATCCCAGACCCCCAACCAGCTGATCCCAGACCCCCAACCAGCTGATCCCAGACCCCCAGCCAGCTGATCCCAGACCCCCTGCCAGCTGATCCCAGACCCCCAACCAGCTGATCCCAGACCCCCAGCCAGCTGATCCCAGACCCCCAGCCAGCTGATCCCAGACCCCCCAACCAGCTGATCCCAGACCCCCCAACCAGCTGATCCCAGACTGGCGGACTGAATCCTGCAGAGGGCTCTGGTTTCTTGATGTTTTGTGACTCTGAGGTGATCGGGTCTCTGGGACTCTGTGTGAACGTGTGAACCAGGGGTGTTAACCACACGTTTATAACCAGATTATATCTCATATTTATTGATAATTGGAATATGAATATATAAAGAATATATGGAATAAAGTCATGTTTCCTCAGTGTGATTTGTATTTGTGTGAATCAAAAAGCAACTAATATATTACCGAGCTCTTCGGACATTTAAATGAAAAATGTAACTTTAGATTAAATATAAAGTAATAGGCAGACGAGATGTATGTGTGTGCCCTGAGGACCCGACAGGAAGCAGTCCTCCGCTCCAGACTGCAGACGCTTCTGGTTCTGGATTGACAGAAACACATGTAGTAGTAACCACACACACACACACACACACACACACACACACACACACACACACACACACACAGTCTCACACACACAGTCTCTCTCACACACACACACACACACAGATGAGATGTTCAGGATCAGCCTCTTTAAAGGGCTGATAGAATGGTTATATAGGGTATTTATCACGTTAAAGGGGTGATAGAATGATTATATAGGGTATTTATCATGTTAAAGGGCTGATAGAATGATTATATAGGGTATTTATCACGTTAAAGGGGTGATAGAATGATTATATAGGGTATTAATCACGTTAAAGGGGTGATAGAATGATTATATAGGGTATTAATCACGTTAAAGGGGTGATAGAATGATTATATAGGGTATTTATCATGTTAAAAGGGTGATAGAATGATTATATAGGGTATTTATCATGTTAAAGGGCTGATAGAATGATTATATAGGGTATTTATCACGTTAAAGGGCTGATAGAATGATTATATAGGGTATTTATCACGTTAAAGGGGTGATAGAATGATTATATAGGGTATTTATCATGTTAAAGGGCTGATAGAATGATTATATAGGGTATTTATCACGTTAAAGGGGTGATAGAATGGTTATAGAGGGTATTTATCACGTTAAAGGGGTGATAGAATGATTATATAGGGTATTTATCATGTTAAAGGGCTGACAGAATGATTATATAGGGTATTTATCATCACTCAAAAAATTGAATCAGGGGGGTTGTGCACTTTAAATAGTTGTTTAATGTTCAGTTTACTTAAAATAAATATATTTACTAGGTTAAAATGTTAATTTCAAATAAAGTCAATGTAATTGTGTCTATTGTTACCTGTAAAAAATATGAATGTGTTGATAAATCCCAAAACATTTAATTTAAGTGAATTAGGATTGCAATACTTTTTACATCCTGAAGACGGCAGTATAAAACACCAGCTACCATTTAAACCAAAACAGGAGAAGAAGACTGAGATGCTTCAGACTGCGCATGCGTTTAGTTTTGAATTTCTGACCGGACCCGACCGGACCACGCCTGACCCTCCTTCGGTTAATTTCGGTAATTCTGTCGGAAAAAAAGTTGCAGTTGGTGTTTGGTATCTAATATGGAAAAGGTAGGAGGACATTTTCTTTCACTCAAACCTGTTTTGTAATATTTTCATGTTGAGCATGATTGTACTTTGTGTTTGTGATGCAAACTGCTGTAAAAGCAGGTGGGGCTTCGACATGTTTGCTATAAAACTTAGCTAGCTAGCTAACGTTAGCTGTATGACCATAGACTATATGTATGACCCATGTCGGTTGGCTGTTTATCCAGCAGCTCACTGCTTAGCTATAGCTAACGTGTGTAGTGTTTCTAAACTTGAATTTAGTGCTGGTGGCCCAATGTAATTAGCTCAGGTTAGCGGTTAGCTCCGGTCAGCTCGAGTGAGGGAGAGGGTGAACAACCAGACAAATGACGTTCGGGGTCGCTTCGTGGTGTGGCCACGCAGCTTTCGCGGTTTATTAGAACAGATATTCCTGCAGGCCACAACACCACAAGCAGCATGCTGCTACCAACGTTAGCTTTTTGAGCCTGAAGTGAATGTTGTGGCTGTGTCATGCTCACTGCGCGATAAACTTTCTGCATTTAGCTAATACAGATAAACAATAGAAAAGGTGCCCATTTGTGGACCTGAGGTATGGTTATCTTTAACACTGCATGTTACTCATGTTTAATTTCAGAGCAGTTGGGCAGGACTCATCCACTTATTCGTGGTGAATTTGAAAGTTTACTTTGCACATGTATTTAGAGTATAAAATATATAACACCCCCTCAGCCAAATCATTAGTTATTTTTTCATTGTGTTTTAATCAGGGTGAGTGTGTGAGTGTGTCTCATTAGAACTACAGCTCGCGCTACCCTCCACTCCCCCTGCTGGTTGTCTCATTAGAACTACAGCTCACGCTACTCTCCACTCCCCCTGCTGGTTGTCTCATTAGAACTACAGCCCGCTACTCTCCACTCCCCCTGCTGGTTGTCTCATTAGAACTACAGCTCGCGCTACTCTCCACTCCCCCTGCTGGTTGTCTCATTAGAACTACAGCTCGCGCTACTCTCCACTCCCCCTGCTGGTTGTCTCATTAGAACTACAGCTCGCGCTACTCTCCACTCCCCCTACTGGTTGTCTCATTAGAACTACAGCTCGCGCTACTCTCCACTCCCCCTGCTGGTTGTCTCATTAGAACTACAGCTCGCGCTACTCTCCACTCCCCCTGCTGGTTGTCTCATTAGAACTACAGCTCGCGCTACTCTCCACTCCCCCTGCTGGTTGTCTCATTAGAACTACAGCTCGCGCTACCCTCCACTCCCCCTGCTGGTTGTCTCATTAGAACTACAGCTCGCGCTACTCTCCACTCCCCCTGCTGGTTGTCTCATTAGGAACTACAGCTCGCTACCCTCCACTCCCCCTGCTGGTTGTCTCATTAGAACTACAGCTCGCGCTACTCTCCACTCCCCCTGCTGGTTGTCTCATTAGAACTACAGCTCGCGCTACTCTCCACTCCCCCTGCTGGTTGTCTCATTAGAACTACAGCTCGCGCTACTCTCCACTCCCCCTGCTGGTTGTCTCATTAGAACTACAGCTCGCGCTACTCTCCACTCCCCCTGCTGGTTGTCTCATTAGAACTACAGCTCGCTACTCTCACACCCCCTGCTGGTTGTCTCATTAGAACTACAGCTCGCGCTACCCTCCACTCCCCCTGCTGGTTGTCTCATTAGAACTACAGCTCGCGCTACTCTCCACTCCCCCTGCTGGTTGTCTCATTAGAACTACAGCTCGCGCTACCCTCCACTCCCCCTGCTGGTTGTCTCATTAGAACTACAGCTCGTGCTACCCTCCACTCCCCCTGCTGGTTGTCTCATTAGAACTACAGCTCGCGCTACTCTCCACTCCCCCTGCTGGTTGTCTCATTAGAACTACAGCTCGCGCTACCCTCCACTCCCCCTGCTGGTTGTCTCATTGTAACTACAGCTCGTGCTACTCTCCACTCCCCCTGCTGGTTGTCTCATTAGAACTACAGCTCGCGCTACTCTCCACTCCCCCTGCTGGTTGTCTCATTGTAACTACAGCTCGTGCTACCCTCCACTCCTCCTACTGGTTGTCTCATTAGAACTACAGCTCGCGCTACCCTCCACTCCCCCTACTGGTTGTCTCATTGGAACTACAGCTCGCGCTACTCTCCACTCCCCCTGCTGGTTGTCTCATTATAACTACAGCTCGCGCTACTCTCCACTCCCCCTGCTGGTTGTCTCATTGGAACTACAGCTCGCGCTACTCTCCACTCCCCCTGCTGGTTGTCTCATTGGAACTACAGCTCGTGCTACTCTCCACTCCCCCTACTGGTTGTCTCATTGGAACTACAGCTCGTGCTACCCTCCCCTTCGGTGCCCCTACTGGTTGTCTCATTGGAACTACAGCTCGCGCTACCCTCCCCTTCGGTGCCCCTACTGGTTGTCTCATTGGAACTACAGCTGCAGCTAAAAGTTGCATAGTGCTGCTTTAAGAACCATGTAAAATGTGCCTCAATAATTGATCTGTTAACATCTTTATAGGTTTATTTGTCTCTTTTAGTAATCATTATGTTGCAAAATTTCAGATCCTGAAAAATTGCTTCGTTGATGAGTTGTGCTCCTGTCTGGATAAGACCTACTCAAAAAAGGTAAGATCGTAACTAGCTACCTAGTTACTGCAAATTGGCTTTTGCATATTTTTAGGAACATTTATTAGATGACAGCTTCATTATCTTGTTCTGAATAGATTTTTTATTTTTTTATTTTAAGGTATAGAGCTCTCTTAAATGCAAGTAATGCATTTCAGTAGTTGATGGCTTCTGTTAATCTGTTGAATTTCAGGTCCTGGCTGGGATAGCCTTTGTCAACTCCCTCTGTATTGATGTGTTATAGCTGGACTGCGGAGCTTTCATGTGGTACGTTAAGGCAGAAAATAGAAAAACCTTTTTATAAGGTATTACTAAAATAATGAATGTTGACTGTTTTAGTAGGTACCATTTAATATAATTTGTGTTTGTGGACATGTTTTCAGATGGAGGCAGAATTTCTTACTACTACTACTTCTCCTAAAAGTTCCTTACACAACTTGACCAACGCACTGAGCAGCTCGGAAAGTGTTGAACAAAGGAGGCTCTGCAGGGAGGAAACTCAGGATCATTATGGCCCCAACGACACAGGTATGTTTTGCTGTTGGTAGAAATTATTATGGAATTATAAGTTGATGTTGACTAGTGAATCTGACTGACTAGATAGTATCTGTGAATGCGCACTTATAAGAGTAGGCTATGAAGTTGGGTTTTGATAGTTGCCTCTTGTGCTTCTTTCAAATTATTTATTTGCAGCCACCTCTGAATATAAACACAGATCAATCAATGTAGCTGTGTTTAGGGATCAAATGTATTGATATTTGGAATGAGAAACAGAAGTTTCCTTCTCAACATACAGCACTGATCACTCAAACAATTGAGGCCGGTTTATCTATTAGTGAGTGTTATGAAAATTGCGTAGGTAAAACATTTTCTAATATAATTGTTTTTTCTCCTTGCTGTTTCTTCTGTGTAAAGGAAGCCGAGGGAGCTTGAGAAGTCACCTTTGGTATCTACAGCATCGATGTTAAGGGAGGTGATACCGCCACTCCTCCAGCCGATGTTGGAATTGTGATTCAGGGTGTTGAAGTTCTGCACGACTTGGGAGACTTTGCCTCTGCATGTGCCCTGAGTTATCCTAACAGACTGAAAGCCTTCTTTGAAGTACTTCAAAAGTTCTTCCTTCAAATGGATGCTTGCAGACTCTCAACCAAGGTACAGCTGCTCATTAACTAACTGTACAAATGAGACAATCACTGATTTGGATGCTGAATGTTTCATCGAACAGGAGAAATATTTTGGGCCGAAACTGAAAAAAATGATCTGTTTGAAAATAGAGCAGAGAAACTACACTTGAGGAAAACAACCAATTTCTTTGCAAACTTTTGAAAAACTTATCATACATGAAAAGTGGTAGTTGAGTGGCACTACTAGAGAAGTGATGTAGAATTGAGAGACCATGCTACGCAAAAACGGTTGATATATAACTATGGCTATTTTGTGGATGTTTTAACACTAAGCTGCATCAAAAACAACTGCAAGGAAGTTCAATCATCAGACCATCTTAACCATCGTTAAAGAAATCCTACTGTAGAGTAGATGTTTGTTAAAGTGTTGCCACTGAAAACTTTATTTTAGATGTTAAGGCTGTTAGATGGAGAGACTATTATTTTGTAAACAAATTTGAAAACTGTAAAAAGTATTATTTATTAAACCATAAAAAGTGAGTTATTTATTAAAGTGTGAATTATTTATATATTTGCTGTCAATCGATCGACTAATATTTGCAGCTGTAATTCCATGTGTTACAAATGTGTACATGCATTGAAATGTTAGTTTATAGAATGGCACCAAAATGTTACTGAATCACTGCTGTGTTGATGAATAAAGGAAATAAGAAAACTATGTTGGGTGTACCAAATTTATTTGTGTGGAACCTGTTGACAAACTTTAATTATGTCAAAGTAAATAGTAAAACTTAAATTAGATGAAAACCTAAAGTTATCATTAACTGAACTTAAATTGATTATTTAATGACTACAAATGAGATATATGCTGAATTGACAAATGTAAAATATGTAGCCTGTACATATATTATTTAGGTTAATATAACATAATTGACTTAATTTGGTTAAGCTTAAATATGTCTTGTTGATCAGAAGTAAAACATTTTAATTAGCTGAATTTACAATCATTGTGTTACTGTAACATAAGTTAGTTGAATTAACTGACCTTAATATTTTTGCTTTTAACTAACCGAATAAAAATACGTGGAACCGGTTGCCTTAATAAATTTAATTAAAGTCAATGATTGAATTTTTTCAGTGATGTTAAAGGGGTGATAGAATGATTATATAGGGTATTTATCATGTTAAAGGAGTGATAGAATGATTATATAGGGTATTTATCATGTTAAAGGGGTGATAGAATGATTATATAGGGTATTGATCATGTTAAAGGGCTGATAGAATGATTATATAGGGTATTTATCATGTCGGTTAAACATAGAATGATTATATAGGGTATTTATCATGTTAAAGGGGTGATAGAATGATTATATAGGGTATTTATCATGTTAAAGGGGTGATAGAATGATTATATAGGGTATTTATCACGTTAAAGGGGTGATAGAATGATTATATAGGGTATTTATCATGTTAAAGGTGTGATAAAATGATTATATAGGGTATTTATCACGTTAAAGGGGTGATAGAATGATTATATAGGGTATTTATCATGTTAAAGGTGTGATAAAATGATTATATAGGGTATTTATCACGTTAAAGGGGTGATAAAATGATTATATAGGGTATTTATCACGTTAAAGGTGTGATAAAATGATTATATAGGGTATTTATCACGTTAAAGGGGCGATAAAATGATTATATAGGGTATTTATCACGTTAAAGGGGCGATAAAATGATTATATAGGGTATTTATCACGTTAAAGGGGTGATAAAATGATTATATAGGGTATTTATCACGTTAAAGGGGTGATAAAATGATTATATAGGGTATTTATCATGTTAAAGGGTGATAAAATGATTATATAGGGTATTTATCATGTTAAAGGGGCGATAAAATGATTATATAGGGTATTTATCACGTTAAAGGGGCGATAAAATGATTATATAGGGTATTTATCACGTTAAAGGGGCGATAAAATGATTATATAGGGTATTTATCACGTTAAAGGGGTGATAGAATGATTATATAGGGTATTTATCACGTTAAAGGGGTGATAGAATGATTATATAGAGTTATTTATCACGTTAAAGGGTGATAGAATGATTATATAGGTATTTTATCATGTTAAAGGGGTGATAGAATGATTATATAGGGTATTTATCACGTTAAAGGGGTGATAGAATATTATATAGGGTATTTATCATGTTAAAGGGGTGATAGAATGATTATTAGGGTATTTATCATGTTAAAGGGGTGATAGAATGATTATATAGGTTATTTATCATGTTAAGGGGTGATAGAATGATTATATAGGGTATTTATCACGTTAAAGGGTGATAGAATGATTATATAGGGTATTTATCACGTTAAAGGGGTGATAGAATGATTATATAGGGGTATTTATCACGTTAAAGGGTGATAGAATGATTATATATGTTATTTATCACGTTAAGGGGTGATAGAATGATTATATAGGGTATTTATCACGTTAAAGGGGTGATAGAATGATTATATAAGGTATTTATCACGTTAAAGGGGTGATAGAATGATTATATAGGGTATTTATCACGTTAAAGATAGAATGATTATATAGGGTATTTATCATGTTAAAGGGTGATAGAATGATTATATAGTTATTTATCACGTTAAAGGGTGATAGAATGATTATATAGGGTATTTATCATGTTAAAGGGGTGATAGAATGATTAATATTTATCATTTAAAGGATAAATGATTATATAGGGTATTTATATGTTAAGGGGGTATGTATATGGGATTTATCACGTTAAAGGGTGATAGAATGATTATATAGATTTTATCACTTAAAGGGTGATAGAATGATAATAGGGATGTATCACGTTAAAGGGCTGATAGAATGATTATAGGGATTTATCACGTTAAAGGGTAGAATTTATAGGTTAACTAAAGGGATGAAATTATAAAAGGGTGATAGAATGATTATATAGAATTATTTATCACGTTAAAGGGGTGATAGAATGATTATATAGATTATTTATCACGTTAAAGGGGCGATAGAATGATTATATAGGGTATTTATCACGTTAAAGGGGTTAGAATGATTATATAGGGTATTTATCATGTTAAAGGGGTGATAGAATGATTATATAGGGTATTTATCATGTTAAAGGGGTGATAGAATGATTATATAGGGTATTTATCATGTTAAAGGGGTGATAGAATGATTATATAGGGTATTTATCATGTTAAAGGGGTGATAGAATGATTATATAGATTATTTATCATGTTAAAGGGGTGGTAATGATTATATAGAATTTATCACGTTAAAGGGGTGATAGAATGATTATATAGGGTATTTATCATGTTAAAGGGGTGATAGAATGATTATATAGGGTATTTATCATGTTAAAGGGGTGATAGAATGATTATATAGGGTATTTATCATGTTAAAGGGGTGATAGAATGATTATATAGGGTATTTATCATGTTAAAGGGGTGATAGAATGATTATATAGGGTATTTATCATGTTAAAGGGGTGATAGAATGATTATATAGGGTATTTATCATGTTAAAGGGGTGATAGAATGATTATATAGGGTATTTATCACGTTAAAGGGGTGATAGAATGATTATATAGGGTATTTATCATGTTAAAGGGGTGATAGAATGATTATATAGGGTATTTATCACGTTAAAGGGTGATAGAATGATATATAGATTATTTATCAGTTAAAGGTGTGATAGAATGATTATATAGGGTATTTATCACGTTAAAGGGGTGATAGAATGATTATATAGGGTATTTATCATGTTAAAGGGTGAAATAGGATCGTTAAGGTGTGATAGAATGATTATATAGAGTATTTATATTATAATGATAGAATATTATATAGGTATTTATCACGTTAAAGGGGTGAAGAATGATTATATAGTATTTATCACGTTAAAGGGGTGATAGAATGATTATATAGGTTATTTATCACGTTAAAGGGGTGAAATGATTATATAGATTATTTATACGTTAAAGGGGTGATAGAATGATTATATAGGGTATTTATCACGTTAAAGGGGTAAAATGATTATATAGGTTATTTATCACGTTAAAGGGGTGATAGAATGATTATAGGGTATTTATCATGTTAAGGGGAAAATGATTATAGGGTATTTATCACGTTAAAGGGGTGATAGAATGATTATATAGAATTATTTATCACGTTAAAGGGGTGATAGAATGATTATATAGGGTATTTATCATGTTAAAGGGGTGATAGAATGATTATATAGGGTATTTATCACGTTAAGGGGTGATAAATGATTATATAAGGTATTTATCACGTTAAAGGGGTGATAGAATGATTATATAGGTATTTATCACGTTAAAGGTGATAGAATGATTATATAGGGTATTTATCACATTAAAGGGGTGATAGAATGATTATATAGGGTATTTATCACGTTAAAGGGGTGATAGAATGATTATATAGGGTATTTATCATGTTAAAGGGGTGATAGAATGATTATATAGGGTATTTATCATGTTAAAGGGGTGATAGAATGATTATATATGGTTATTTATCATGTTAAGGTGATAAATATTATATAGTATTTAACGTTAAAGGAATGATTATATAGATTATACGTAAAGGTGATAGAATATTATATAGGGTATTTATCAGTTAAAGGGTATAGAATGATTATATAGAATTATTTATACGTTAAAGGGTGATAGAATGATTATATAGGGTTATCACGTTAAAGGGGTGATAGAATGATTATATAGGGTATTTATCACGTTAAAGGGGTGATAGAATGATTATATAGTTATTTATCACGTTAAAGGTGAAGTATAGGTTATGTTAAAGGGGAATGTATATAGGGTATTTATCATGTTAAAGGGGTGATAGATGATATATAGGGATTAGTTAAAGGGTGATAGAATGATATATATTTATGTTAAGGGGTGAAGAATGATTATATAGTATTTATCATGAGGGTGATAGAGTTATATAGGGTATTTATCACGTTAAAGGGGTGATAGAATGATATATAGGGTATTTATCATGTTAAAGGGGTGATAGAATGATTATATAGGGTATTTATCATGTTAAAGGGGTGATAGAATGATTATATAGTATTTATCACGTTAAAGGGTGATAGAATGATTATATAAGGTATTTATCACGTTAAAGGGGTAAATGTATATAGGGATTTATCACGTTAAAGGGATAAATATATAGGGTATATCACGTTAAAGGGGATAGAATGATATATAGGGTATTTATCACGTTAAAGGGGGATAGAATGATATATATTTTATCACGTTAAAGGGTGATAGAATGATTATATAGAGTTATACGTTAAAGGGTGATAAATGATTATATAGGGTATTTATAAAGGGATAAAGTAATGGGTTTATCATGTTAAAGGTGATAGAATGTATATATATAAAGATAGAATGATTATATGGTGTTATCATGTTAAAGGGTGATAGAAGATTATATAGGGTATTTATCATGTTAAAGGTGATAGAATGATTATATAGGTTATTTATCATGTTAAAGGGTGATAGAATGATTATAGTTATTTATCATGTTAAAGGGGTGATAGAATGATTATATAGGGTATTTATCATGTTAAAGGGGTGATAGAATGATTATATAGGGTATTTATCACGTTAAAGGGTGATAGAATGATTATATAGGTATTTATCATGTTAAAGGGGTGATAGAATGATTATATATAGGGTATTTATCAGTTAAAGGGGTGATAGAATGGTTATATAGGGTATTTATCATGTTAAAGGGGTGATAGAATGGTTATATAGGTATTTTATCATGTTAAAGGGTGATAGAATGATTATATAAAGTTTTATCATGTTAAAGGGTAGAATGATTATATAGGTATTAATGTTAAAGGGTAAAAAGAAATTATAGTACATGTTAAAGGGTGATAAATTTATATATTTATATAGGTAAATATAGGGTATTTATCGTAAAAATTAAAGATTTATACGTTAAAGGGTGATAGAATGATTATATAGGGTATTTATCACGTTAAAGGGGTGATAGAATGATTATATAGGGTATTTATCACGTTAAAGGGTGATAGAATGATTATATAGGGTATTTATCACGTTAAAGGGGTGATAGAATGATTATATAGGGTATTTATCATGTTAAAGGGGTGATAGAATGATTATATAGGGTATTTATCACGTTAAAGGGGTGATAGAATGGTTATATAGGGTATTTATCATGTTAAAGGGGTGATAGAATGGTTATATAGGGTATTTATCATGTTAAAGGGGTGATAGAATGGTTATATAGGGTATTTATCATGTTAAAGGGGTGATAGAATGATTATATAGGGTATTTATCATGTTAAAGGGGTGATAGAATGGTTATATAGGGTATTTATCATGTTAAAGGGGTGATAGAATGATTATATAGGGTATTTATCATGTTAAAGGGGTGATAGAATGGTTATATAGGGTATTTATCATGTTAAAGGGGCGATAGAATGATTATATAGGGTATTTATCATGTTAAAGGGGTGATAGAATGATTATATAGGGTATTTATCACTGTTCCTTAAGGTCTCCTAATGGGGTATGTAACATTGGTTGGGCTGAAAATTGCCCGAATGCTATTTTATTAGGCCCTTAACTACCCTGTGAATATGGCTCTATTTGGGACAAGAGCTTTTCTTCCAAATATGGTATGCTCATGAATATTCAGAATGAGCTGCGCGCTGATTGGTTTGAGCAAACCACATAGAAACACATGGGAGACTCGGCAGCAGGCCTCATATTTCAGACACTGATAGTTATACATTGTTTGTCGGGCTATTCCATTACAAAATTCACTTCTGAAACTTTTTATGCGAGAAATCAACTATGTAAAGCTCAAATATGGGCCGCTTTACGAAAATGGATGGCTAATTGCAAATTTTGTCCGACTGTGTGTCGAGTTCAGCGCCGGTGCTGCCTGTGTAGCTGCCTCGCCGCCCGGCCTGCCTTCCTTCACAGACCCCGGCCTGCTGTGAGGAACTTGGAGCTCCGTCACGACTGGCAGCCCACAGCACTCCATACCCGCAAGTAGCGACCGTCTTGGGCTAATGGACTACCAAACACCGCTGCTCTGACAGAGCTCCAGGGCCTGCAGCTCCCCTCTTCCTGCTAGCTAAATGCCCGGTGTGTGTGAGTGAGAGCGCGGTCAGCGAGCTTGTTACGCCAGCATTCTCTTACCACAGGTTCCAGTTAATCTTTTAATGTGTGTAATTATAATTTCTCACATAAAAAAGTTTCAGAAGTGAATTTTGTAATGGAATAGCAGAGATCTGCGTGACCTAGATTCAGAAGACTACCTGATCTCAGGTCAGTTGTGTAGTATGTAAATGTTCTACCTGATCTCAGGTCAGTTGTGTAGTATGTAAATGTACTACCTGATCTCAGGTCAGTTGTGTAGCCTATGTAAATGTACTACCTGATCTCAGGTCAGTTGTGTAGCCTATGTAAATGTACTACCTGATCTCAGGTCAGTTGTGTAGTATGTAAATGTACTACCTGATCTCAGGTCAGTTGTGTAGCCTATGTAAATGTACTACCTGATCTCAGGTCAGTTGTGTAGTATGTAAATGTACTACCTGATCTCAGGTCAGTTGTGTAGCCTATGTAAATGTACTACCTGATCTCAGGTCAGTTGTGTAGCCTATGTAAATGTACTACCTGATCTCAGGTCAGTTGTGTAGCATATGTAAATGTTCTACCTGATCTCAGGTCAGTTGTGTAGTATGTAAATGTACTACCTGATCTCAGGTCAGTTGTGTAGCCTATGTAAATGTACTACCTGATCTCAGGTCAGTTGTGTAGCCTATGTAAATGTACTACCTGATCTCAGGTCAGTTGTGTAGTATGTAAATGTACTACCTGATCTCAGGTCAGTTGTGTAGCCTATGTAAATGTACTACCTGATCTCAGGTCAGTTGTGTAGTATGTAAATGTACTACCTGATCTCAGGTCAGTTGTGTAGCCTATGTAAATGTACTACCTGATCTCAGGTCAGTTGTGTAGCCTATGTAAATGTTCTACCTGATCTCAGGTCAGTTGTGTAGCCTATGTAAATGTACTACCTGATCTCAGGTCAGTTGTGTAGTATGTAAATGTACTACCTGATCTCAGGTCAGTTGTGTAGCCTATGTAAATGTACTACCTGATCTCAGGTCAGTTGTGTAGCCTATGTAAATGTACTACCTGATCTCAGGTCAGTTGTGTAGCCTATGTAAATGTACTACCTGATCTCAGGTCAGTTGTGTAGCCTATGTAAATGTACTACCTGATCTCAGGTCAGTTGTGTAGCCTATGTAAATGTTGGGGCGTGACCGTTCTCTTAATACACCCATGGGCTGACAAAGGTTGCGGTTTTTGGGAGGTTGACGTCAACTTCCAGCTTTGTTGAGATTTGCCCGTTTTCAGCGGTAGTTTCAAAATATGAGATTTTCACAGTAAAGGGGTGTCAGTGGGACTTAGAGCTTCTATGTATGTCCTGTTTACCCACCGAGCTGTCGGTATTACACTATGAAATCGGTTTTTGCATTCCATCACCCCTTTAATAAACCAATCACAACTCATCAATAAAACATACGCCAAGTCACCTGTCTAATATCAACCAATCAGAACTCATAGGGAGGCTCACCTGTCTCATATCAACAAATCAGAACTCATAGGGAGGCTCACCTGTCTCATATCAACAAATCAGAACTCATAGGGAGGCTCACCTGTCTCATATCAACAAATCAGAACTCATAGGGAGGCTCACCTGTCTAATATCAACCAATCAGAACTCATAGGGAGGCTCACCTGTCTCATATCAACCAATCACAACTCATAGGGAGGCTCACCTGTCTCATATCAACCAATCAGAACTCATAGGGAGGCTCACCTGTCTCATATCAACCAATCAGAACTCATAGGGAGGCTCACCTGTCTCATATCAACCAATCAGAACTCATAGGGAGGCTCACCTGTCTAATATCAACAAATCAGAACTCATAGGGAGGCTCACCTGTCTAATATCAACCAATCACAACTCATAGGGAGGCTCACCTGTCTCATATCAACCAATCAGAACTCATAGGGAGGCTCACCTGTCTCATATCAACCAATCAGAACTCATAGGGAGGCTCACCTGTCTAATATCAACCAATCAGAACTCATAGGGAGGCTCACCTGTCTAATATCAACAAATCAGAACTCATAGGGAGGCTCACCTGTCTCATATCAACAAATCAGAACTCATAGGGAGGCTCACCTGTCTCATATCAACAAATCAGAACTCATAGGGAGGCTCACCTGTCTAATATCAACCAATCAGAACTCATAGGGAGGCTCACCTGTCTCATATCAACCAATCAGAACTCATAGGGAGGCTCACCTGTCTCATATCAACCAATCAGAACTCATAGGGAGGCTCACCTGTCTCATATCAACCAATCAGAACTCATAGGGAGGCTCACCTGTCTCATATCAACCCAAAAAGGAGATTTTATTCTTAGTGTTAAAAGGTTCTTTACTCGACATTCAGAACTTTAAAATAGCAGAAACTGGACTTGAGAACGTAACGTTGAGAGTTAAGTGAGGAGCTTTCAGCCGAGCAGCATGGTCTTCATCAGAGGATCTGTCATCAAACAACCTTTTATTTATTACATTTCTTTTTAAGTTATGCAAATTAGTAAAGTAATAATTACAATAGAAACATCTTTATAAAACAGTAAACATTCCTCATGGTTTCACTTCTATTTTAACACCAAATATTCAGACCTAAACCCTACTTTACAGTCCTCGGTGCTGATCCAGAAAGAACATGGGCAGAATCTAGTAGAACCAAAGACTTTGATCAGGGGACGCCCCTCAACAAAAAACCCATTGGTGGGGTCGCCCCCCAACAAAAAAGCATTTGCCCGGGGGGGCCTCCCAGAACAAAAGAATATTTTACGTGAGATCCTCAGAACAAAAAAAAATTTTTTTGAACACCCCAGAAAAAAAAAAATTATTTTTTAAACAAAAAAAAAAAAAAAATTTTAAAAACAAAAAAAAAATAATTATAAAAAAAAAAAAAAAAAAAAAAAATAATATAAAAAAAAATTAAAAAATATTAAAAAGAATTATTTATAAAGAAACTAAAATTTTATTAATTATTAAAAATAAAAAAAAAAAATTAGCGTAAGTCTCAGAACCAAAGATCATTGATCAGGTGACGTCTCAGAACCAAAGACCATTGGTCAGGTGAGATCTCAGAACCAAAGACCATTGGTCAGGTGAGTTAGCAAACATTGTCGTAATCTCACAAAAAAGATCATTGTAGGTGACGTCTCAGAACCAGAGATCATTGGTCAGGTGACGTCTCAGAACCAAAGATCATTGGTCAGGTGACGTCTCAGAACCAAAGATCATTGGTCAGGTGACGTCTCAGAACCAGAGATCATTGGTCAGGTGACGTCTCAGAACCAAAGATCATTGGTCAGGTGACGTCTCAGAACCAAAGATCATTGGTCAGGTGACGTCTCAGAACCAAAGATCATTGGTCAGGTGACGTCTCAGAACCAAAGATCATTGGTCAGGTGACATCTCAGAACCAAAGATCATTGGTCAGGTGACGTCTCAGAACCAGAGATCATTGGTCAGGTGACGTCTCAGAACCAGAGATCATTGGTCAGGTGACGTCTCAGAACCAGAGATCATTGGTCAGGTGACGTCTCAGAACCAAAGATCATTGGTCAGGTGACATCTCAGAACCAAAGATCATTGGTCAGGTGACGTCTCAGAACCAGAGATCATTGGTCAGGTGACGTCTCAGAACCAAAGATCATTGGTCAGGTGACGTCTCAGAACCAAAGATCATTGGTCAGGTGACATCTCAGGCCCTGTTTACACAAATACACTTGTGTGTGTGTGTGTCTGTCTGTGTCTGTGTATCTGTGTGTGTCTGTGTGTGTGTGTCTGTCTGTGTGTGTGTTTGGTGTGTCTGTGTGTGTGTGTGTCTGTTTGGTGTGTGTGTGTGTGTGTGTGTGTATGTGTCTGTGTGTGTGTGTGTGTCTGTTTGGTGAGTGCGTGTGTGTCTGGTGGCAGGACTTACACCAATAGTGGGCGGGGCTTATAGCACTAGTGGGCGGGGCTTATAGCACTAGTGGGCGGGGCTTATCCTCTATTCAGCAGGACAAAGACAGAACGCCAGCAGAGATACTGAACCCTCTGCGTCAGAAACACAAAGTGACTTTTCTTCATCGTTCACTCACCGAGACTTATAGTTAATATATATTATAAATATTAATAATATTATAATATATATATATATTTATATATAAGGTGTAAAGATCCAATCACAGTGATTTAAATCAGTGGTTCCCAATCACACATTAGACCCCCGACTATCATCCCAAAAACATACCAAAAGTCAAAATATTTCAAGAAAAAAAGCTGAGTAAAGTTGATAATATTTCAAAAAACTTTGACTGCAGTAGGGTTACTATGTGGTATCATCAGTGTGTGTGTATAAGTACTTTTACTGCAGTAAAGTAACGGATTACTTCTTCCACCTTTAGAGGAAACCGACCGTTGACATATTTAGTTTCATCTGTAACTTACAAACATTACGCAGCCAAAGTCACATCACTTAATATCAATGTCAATATTCGGACTTTTCTCGTTGAAATAATCAACTGTTTAGACTCAGGCTGATGTAAAAGTCCTGCGAGGCGCCTGTAGAGGGCGGGCTTAAGGCCCGCTGCCAAAGTTACGTACAGCAGGGAACAGGTCCCAAGAACAGGAACAGGTCCCAGAGCAGGGAACAGGTCCCCGAGCCGGGAACAGGTCCCCGAGCCGGGAACAGGTCCCAGAGCCGGGAACAGGTCCCAGAGCAGGGAACAGGTCCCAGAGCAGGGAACAGGTCCCCGAGCCGGGAACAGGTCCCAGAGCAGGGAACAGGTCCCAGAGCAGGGAACAGGTCCCAGAGCAGGGAACAGGTCCCCGAGCCGGGAACAGGTCCCAGAGCTCGTCCCGTTCCACGCCAGCACAGCAGCTCTGGGTCAAGGTCCCGTCGGCAGTTTCTGGGGCCCGGTGATCTTTGAGACCCTTCACCTAAAGACAGACATGTGTGGACCCGGCCCTGTCCAACATGTCCCCTAAATCCTGACACCGTCTAGTTTCACACGACGCCAACATGACCCTCTACACACACACCCAGCTCCGGCTTTTATCGGTCAAACGTCTGTCAGAACATCTGTTTGGCCCGGCTCGTTTCAATCAAGCTTAAAAATCATCTTTTAACACCAACCAGTCCACAGTGCTAGCAGCTAGCCTGCACGAGCTAGCCCTTCAGTTTTTTTTTTTTTTTACCCATAATCCCCCAGGGCGTGGCGTCAACTGTGTGCGTGTCTGTCTGAGCGCGTCCGTCGTACCGATAAAGCTCAGACTGCCTGAGCCTGCAGCGTCAGTGAGAGAAAGGTTTTTGAATCCTGCTGCGCTGTGATTGGAGCGTCAGTAACAAAGGTTTTTGAATCCTGCGCTGTGATTGGAGCGTCAGTAACAAAGGTTTTTGAATCCTGCGCTGTGATTGGAGCGTCAGTAACAAAGGTTTTTGAATCCTGCGCTGTGATTGGAGCGTCGGTAACAAAGGTTTTTGAATCCTGCGCTGTGATTGGAGCGTCGGTAACAAAGGTTTTTGAATCCTGCTGCGCTGTGATTGGAGCGTCAGTGAGAGAAAGGTTTTTGAATCCTGCTGCGCTGTGATTGGAGCGTTTTAGGCGGGCTGCAGCGGGATGCAGCCCACGCCCACCCCCCCCTCGTGGCACAGCATGGGCGTCATGAAGGTCCAGCGGCCCGTGTCGGGGTTGTACGTTTCCACGGAGCCGAGGTTGGACTGCCCGTCGTACCCCCCCACGGCGTACAGCCGGCCCGACGTGGCGACCAATGAGACGCGGCTGCGGCGCGTGTTCATGGCGGGCAGCTCGCTCCATTGGCCCGTGGCCGACACGAACACCTCGGCGCCGCTCAGGAAGCCCGAGCCGTCGTACCCCCCCACCACGAACATGCTGCTGCCCAGCGCCGCGGCGCCGTGGCGACAGCGCTTGTTCATCATCGGCGCCGCCGGGTGCCAGCGGTTGGTGTGGTGGTTGTAGGACTCCACCTGCAGGACGATATAACATGGTTATTACACGGTTATTACACACTATATAACATGGTTATTACACGGTTATTACACACTATATAACATGGTTATTACACGGTTATTACACACTATATAACATGGTTATTACACGGTTATTACACACTATATAACATGGTTATTACACGGTTATTACACACTATATAACATGGTTATTACACGTTATTACACACTATATAACATGGTTATTACACGGTTATTACACACTATATAATATGGTTATTACACGGTTATTACACACTATATAACATGGTTATTACACACTATAATAACATGGTTCTTACACACTATATAACATGTTATTACACACTATAATAACATGGTTATTACACACTATATAACATGGTTATTACACGGTTATTACACACTATATAACATGGTTATTACACGGTTATTACACACTATATAACATGGTTATTACACACTATATAACATGGTTATTACACGGTTATTACACACTATATAACATGGTTATTACACACTATAATAACATGGTTATTACACACTATATAACATGGTTATTACACGGTTATTACACACTATATAACATGGTTATTACACACTATATAACATGGTTATTACACGGTTATTACGATATAACATGGTTATTACACACAATATAACATGGTTATTAACACTATATACATGGTTATTACACGTATACACATTTACAGTATAAACCGATATACCATATTACACACATAACATGGTTACACATTAGGTATTCACGGTATTACACACAATAACATGTAACACGGTATTACACTATATCAAACAGTTAAGAACTACAGGATTAAATATATAAGATACAGGTATTAACAAACATGTTAACAGGTTATCACACTAATAAGTACATAAACGTATTACAACAAAATGGTATCACGGTAAATATATACCGATAAGGTACACATCAGATTACAAACTATATAACATGGTATTACACACTATAACAATAGGTATTACACAAAAACAGACGATACACACTACGGTCACGGATTAACTATATAACACAGGTTAACTTAACAGTTAACACGATTCATAACACTTAAGGTTATAAACTATACAGGTTATTACAGTATTCACATATATAACACGTTATTACACGTATAAACTATATAACAATACAGATTAAAAACTATATAACAGGTTATTACACACTAATAACACGTTATTAAAGGTTATTAAACTATATAACACGGTATACACGGTTTACAACTATATAAACGTATTAAACGGTTATTACACTATATAACACATTATTACACGGTTATTACACACTATATAACACGGTTATTACACGTTATACACACTATATAACAAATTCCGTTATACACACTATATAACATGGTTATTACATATTACACAATATAACATGGTTATTACCACACACTATATAACATGGAACACGTTATACACACTATATAACATGGTTATTACACGGTTATTACACACTATATAACATGGTTATACACACTATAATAACATGGTTATTACACACTATATAACATGGTTATTACACGGTTATTACACACTATATAACACGGTTATACACAGTTATTACACACTATAAGTATTACACGGTTATTACACATATAACACGTATTACACGTTATTACACACTAATAACATATATTACACACTATATAACACGGTTATTACACACTATATAACACGGTTATTACACACTATATAACACGGTTATTACACACTATATAACAGTTATTACACGGTTATTACACACTATATAACATGGTTATTACACGGTTATTACACACTATATAACATGGTTATTACACACTATATAACATGGTTATTACACGTTATTACACACGATATAACATGGTTATTACACGTTATTACACACTATATAACATGGTTATTACACGGTTATTACACACTATATAACATGGTTATTACACGGTTATTACACACTATATAACATGGTTATTACACACTATAATAACATGGTTATTACACACTATATAACATGGTTATTACACGGTTATTACACACTATATAACACGGTTATTACACAGTTATTACACACTATATAACATGTATTACATACACACTATATAACACGGTTATTACACGGTTATTACACACTATATAACATGGTTATTACACACATATAACATGTATTACACACTATATAAAGGTTATTAACATAATAACATGGTTATTACACACTATATAACATGGTTATTACACGGTTATTACACACTATATAACACGGTTATTACACAGTTATTACACACTATATAACACGGTTATTACACGGTTATTACACACTATATAACACGGTTATTACACGGTTATTACACACTATATAACACGGTTATTACACACTATATAACACGGTTATTACACACTATATAACACGGTTATTACACACTATATAACACGGTTATTACACGGTTATTACACACTATATAAAACATTATTACACATTATTACAATAACACGGTTATTACACACTATATAACACGGTTATTACAGACTATATAACACGGTTATTACACACTATATAACACGGTTATTACACGGTTATTACACACTATATAACATGGTTATTACACACTATATAACATGGTTATTACACACTATATAACATGGTTATTACACACTATATAACATGGTTATTACACACTATATAACATGGTTATTACACGGTTATTACACACTATATAACATGTTATTACACACTCTATAACATGGTTATTACACGGTTATTACACACTCTATAACATGGTTATTACACACTCTATAACATGGTTATTACACGGTTATTACACGGTTATTACACACTCTATAACATGGTTATTACACGGTTATTACACACTATATAACATGGTTATTACACACTCTATAACATGGTTATTACACGGTTATTACACGGTTATTACACACTCTATAACATGGTTATTACACGGTTATTACACACTATATAACATGGTTATTACACGGTTATTACACACTCTATAACATGGTTATTACACGGTTATTACACACGATATAACATGGTTATTACACGTTATTACACACTATATAACATGTTATTACACACTATATAACATGGTTATTACACACTATATAACATGTTATTACACACTATATAACACGGTTATTACACGGTTATTACACACTATATAACACGGTTATTACACGGTTATTACACACTATATAACACGGTTATTACACGTTATTACACACTATATAACATGTTATTACACACTATATAACATGTTATTACACACTATATAACATGTTATTACACACTATATAACATGTTATTACACACTATATAACACGGTTATTACACTTTTATCACACACTATATAACACGGTTATTACACACTATATAACACGGTTATTACACACTATATAACACGGTTATTACACGGTTATTACACACTATATAACACGGTTATTACACGGTTATTACACACTATATAACACGGTTATTACACGGTTATTACACACTATATAACACGGTTATTACACACTATATAACACGGTTATTACACGGTTATTACACACTATATAACATGGTTATTACACTATTACAGTTATTACAAAGATATTACACACACACACACACACACACACACACACACACACACACACACACACACACACACACACACACACACACACACACACACACACACACACACACACACAGTTTCTGGGAGAATCAAACTGACCGTGTTGAAGATCTGTAAACCGTCATGGCCGCCAGAGACAAAGATGCGTCCGTCAAACACGGTCACACCAGCAGCGCTGCGACTGGCGCTCATCTCCGTCACCACCGTCCACCTGCACACCATCAACACCAGCATTACTACACACCTGAGCAGGGGAACTACTCCACCAGACTCCATGTAGATGTCCATGGAGATACAGTGCCTTGCGAAAGTATCCGGCCCCCTTGAACGTTTCGACCTTTTGCCACATTTCAGGCCTCAAACATAAAGATATAAAACTGTAATTTTTTGTGAAGAATCAACAACAAGTGGGTCCCAATTATGAAGTGGAACGAAATTCATTGGCTATTTCAAACTTTTTAACAAATAAAAACTGAAAAGTGGGGGTGCAAAATTATTCAGCCCCTTTACTTTCAGTGCAGCAAACTCTCTCCAGAAGTTCAGTGAGGATCTCTTGTGTATCCAATGTTGACCTAAATGACTAATGATGATAAATAGAATCCAGCTGTGTGTAATCAAGTCTCCGTATAAATGCACCTGCTCTGTGATAGTCTCAGGGTCAGAGGTGTCGCAAAGCGAGAGCATCATGAAGAACAAGGAACACAGCAGGCAGGTCCGAGATACTGTTGTGGAGAAGTTTAAAGCCGGATTTGGATACAAAAAGATTTCCCAAGCTTTAAACATCCCAAGGAGCACTGTGCAAGCGATACTATTGAAATGGAAGGAGTATCAGACCACTACAAATCTAGAAGACCCGGCCGTCCCTCTAAACTTTCAGCTCATACAATGAGAAGACTGATCAGAGATGCAGCCAAGAGGCCCATGATCACTCTGGATGAACTGCAGAGATCTACAGCTGAGGTGGGAGACTCTGTCCATAGGACAACAATCAGTCGGTATACTGCACAAATCTGGCCTTTATGGAAGAGTGGCAAGAAGAAAGCCATTTCTTAAAGATATCCATAAAAAGTGTTGTTTAAAGTTTGCCAAAAGCCACCTGGGAGACACACCAAACATGTGGAAGAAGGTGCTGTGGTCAGATGAAACAAAAATCAAACTTTTTGGCAACAATGCAAAACGTTATGTTTGGTGTAAAAGCAACACAGCTCATCACCCTGAACACACCATCCCCACTGTCAAACATGGTGGTGGCAGCATCATGGTTTGGGCCTGCTTTTCTTCAGCAGGGACAGGGAAGATGGTTAAAATTGATGGGAAGATGGATGGAGCCAAATACAGGACCATTCTGGAAGAAAACCTGATGGAGTCTGCAAAAGACCTGAGACTGGGACGGAGATTTGTCTTCCAACAAGACAATGATCCAAAACATAAAGCAAAATCTACAATGGAATGGTTCACAAATAAACATATCCAGGTGTTAGAATGGCCAAGTCAAAGTCCA
>NC_053122.1:782200-792200 GCF_010015445.1 Perca fluviatilis | reverse complement strand
ATGAAAAACATATGACATGTTACTGCCAACTTCGAGAAAAAACATGAACAGGCGACATGACGTTCGGCTACTTTGGATATCGATAGCTGTCATGTCACAATAATTAAGCTAGAATTTTGCAATAACAGACAGTGGATCTGAGACTTTTATTATTTGTTCTGTTTGTGTGTCTATATTTGAGATGGTTGTCAACTCAACGCACCATAGGCTAGTGAAGGACTGGCTTTGCTTTGCTAGCATCGTTGCTAGGGTTGGTACAGAGTAGACTGTAATATTCTGCGATATATTGCAATGTATTACCTTTTTTCCAACTTCAAATTTTTCCCAGTTTCAAATGATGTCCCCAAAGGACAATTTTGTCAACATTTGTTTTATCTAAAAAGATACTTTTCTTTGTCTGTTCATGTCACTTCAATTGTATTGCTGCAAAATGGGGATTGTCAAGCAGACAGACTGACCAGCACATATATCATAAAAGATCGATACTTGGCGTCTGTGTACCGATACAGTATTGCCACGAAAAATATGCCACGATACTATGCTGTATCGATTCTTTCCCCCACCCCTACTGAACACACCTCCCTGTAAGACCAGCATGCCCAGAATACACCTGAACACACCTCCCTGTAAGACCAGCACGCCCAGAATACACCTGAACACCCCTCCCTGTAAGACCAGCACACCCAGAATGCACCTGAACACACCTCCCTGTAAGACCAGCACGCCCAGAATGCACCTGAACACACCTCCCTGTCAGACCACCACACCCAGAATGCACCTGAACACACCTCCCTGTAAGACCAGCACGCCCAGAATGCACCTGAACACACCTCCCTGTAAGACCAGCACGCCCAGAATGCACCTGAACACACCTCCCTGTAAGACCAGCACGCCCAGAATGCACCTGAACACACCTCCCTGTAAGACCAGCACGCCCAGAATGCACCTGAACACACCTCCCTATAAGACCAGCTACTAACTACTCTACAGACAGCTTTTCCTAACCCTAAATCACCACCCTAACTATTCTACAGACAGCTTTTCTCAGGTGTGTCTGTCTCTCTGAGGGTTGGAGGTGTCTCACCTGTTCCTCTGCTTTGATGTTGAGGTCTGAGGTGTCTCACCTGTTCCTCTGCTTTGATGTTGAGGTCTGAGGTGTCTCACCTGTTCCTCTGCTTTGATGTTGAGCTCGTCACAGCCGACCAGCTCCAGCAGCTCGTCCGTCCTCAGAGACAGGAACTCCTCAGACACGCAGACGTCCAGGAAGTGCTGATGGAGGAAGCTGCTGGCTGAGTCGTACAGGGTGGTACACATCATCGTCTCCGCAAACTGACGCACGCCCAGACAGTTCTTAGGATGTAACCTGAGACAGAGAGACAGGTTAGAGACAGACAGGTTAGACAGAGAGACAGGTTAGAGAGAGACAGGTTAGCCAGAGGGACAGGTTAGAGACAGACAGGTTAGAGAGAGACATGTTAGAGAGAGAGACAGGTTAGAGACAGACAGGTTAGACAGAGAGACAGGTTAGAGATAGACAGGTTAGACAGAGACAGGTTAGAGACAGACAGGTTAGACAGAGAAACAGGTTAGAGAGAGAAACAGGTTAGAGAGAGAAAGGTTAGAGAGAGAGACAGGTTAGAGATAAACAGACACGGGGGAGTTCAGACCGTACTGAGCGTGTGCAGAGCGTACTGAGAGTGTGCAGAGCGTACTGAGTGTGTGTAGAGCGTACTGAGTGTGTGTAGAGCGTACTGAGTGTGTGCAGAGCGTACTGAGAGTGTGT
This sequence comes from Perca fluviatilis, assembly GCF_010015445.1. Lineage (NCBI taxonomy): Eukaryota > Metazoa > Chordata > Actinopteri > Perciformes > Percidae > Perca > Perca fluviatilis. The sequence continues at coordinate 790,417 of NC_053122.1, read as the reverse complement.
GAGGCGTTACTGATGTGTGTGTAGAAGCGTACTGAAATTGTGAAGCGTACTGAGAGTGTGCAGAAGCGTGCGGTGTGTAGAGTGTGCTGGAGGTATTGGTATGTGGCGTACTGAGTGTGTGTAGAGCGTACTGAGAGTGTGTAGAGCGTACTGAGTGTGTGGAGCGTACTGAGAGTGTGTAGAGCGTACTGAGCGTGTGCAGAGCGTACTGAGCGTGTGTAGAGCGTACTGAGTGTGTGTAGAGCGTACTGAGAGTGTGTAGAGCGTACTGAGAGTGTGTAGAGCGTACTGAGTGTGTGTAGAGCGTACTGAGTGTGTGTAGAGCGTACTGAGTGTGTGTAGAGCGTACTGAGTGTGTGTAGAGCGTACTGAGTGTGTGTAGAGCGTACTGAGAGTGTGTAGAGCGTACTGAGTGTGTGTAGAGCGTACTGAGTGTGTGTAGAGCGTACTGAGTGTGTGTAGAGCGTACTGAGAGTGTGCAGAGCGTACTGAGAGTGTCTGAAGCGTGGGTATGGCGATACTGGAGTGTTAATAAGCGTACTGAAGTGTGTGCTTAAATTACTGAAATTAGTGTAAGCGTACTAAGTGTTAATACAAGCGTATAGAATTAGTGTAAAGGTACTGAGCGTATACAGAAGCGTACTGAAATGTGTGCAGAGCGTACTGAGTGTGTAAATACGTACTGAGGCGTGCAGAAGCGTACTGAAGTGTGTAAAGCGATACTAGGGAGTGTGCAAGCGTACTAAGGGGTATGTAAAAGCGTGTACAGTGTGTAAAGCGTACTATGGCGTGTCTGAAGCAATACCACACTAATGTAAGCGATACTGTGTTAAAGCATACTGAGCGATGTCGGCATTACTAGCGTTGTGTAAGCATTACTGAGTGTAAGGTACTGAGCATATGTAAAGCGTACTGGCGTGTGCAGAAGCGTACTGGCGTGTGCAAGCGTACTGGCGTGTGCAGAAGCGTTACTGAAATTAATGTAAGCGTACTGGCGTGTGACGAAGCGTACTGGCGTGTCGCAGAAAATTAACGTTCAGAAGCGTACTGAAATGTAATAAGTACGTACTAAAGGCGTGCAAGCGTACTGAAGAAGTGTAATAGAAGCGTACTGGCGTGATATTACGAAGCGTACTGAAGTGTAAGCGTACTGAGTAGTGTGTAGGCGTACTGAAGCGTGTGCAAGCGATACTGGCGTAGTGTAAGCGTACTGAAATTATGCTGAAAGCGTGTGTAGAAGCGTACTGGCGTGTGTGCAGCAGAACGTACTGAAGCGTGTGGAAGCGTACTGAAGTGTGTAAGGGAAGCCATTACTGGCGATGTGCAGGCGCGTACTGAAGGCGTTGTTAGGCGTACTGAGCGATGTTTGAAGATACTGAGGTGTGTACGGAGCGTGTGCGAGGCGATACTGGCGTCGTACAGAAGCGTGCACTGAAGCGATGTGGGAAGCGTGCAAAGGGTGTGAAGCGGTACTGGCCGGGGTGTAGGCGTGTTTGAGGTGCTGAAGGCGTGCGTAGAGGCTCGTGCATACTAGGAGTGTAATGCAGCAGGGAAAGCGTGCAGTTGTAGAAGCGCGCTGGTGTGCAGGCGTTATGCTGGTGCGGAAGCGTCATAGGCGGAAATGCACTGAGTGCAGGAAGGCGTGCGCTAGAGGCGTATAATGGCAAGGCGTACCTGAAAGTCTTCGCTGAAACGATACTGACCGTGGCAAACTGTACTGGCGTGACGGTAAGCGAAACGGGAATGTGCAAGGGGAAGAGGCGTGGTACGGGGAATAAGGCAGGAAGAATACTGAGTGTGTGAGAGCGATACGCTGAGGGTCGTGATAAGAGCGCGGTTGGTGATATAAGGGGAAGCCGTGTGAGAGTGTGCAGAGGATGCTGAAGGAGTGGGGGAGGGCGCGGTAGTAGTGAGGTGAGCGGAAGTACGGTCGCGTGCGGTGTAAATACTGAGTGTGTGCAGAGGCGATACTGAGTGTAGGAGCATGCACTGAGGAAGGCGTGGCGTTCTGAGAGTTAGTGCAGAAGCGATGCACAGAGTGTGTAGCGGCCGGTACAGAGTGTGATGTAAGCGTACTAAAGAGTGTACGTATGCAGCGTGCGAAGTTGTGCGAAGCGTGCTGAGAGTGATACAGAAGCGTACTGAAAGTGTATTAAAGCAGCGTACTGAGTATGTATTAGAGCGATACTGAGAGTGTAGTAGAAGCGTACTGGCGTGTGCGAAGCGTACTGGCGATGTGTAAGCGATCGAGAAGTGTGCTGGCTGATGTGTAGAAGCGTACTGGCGTAGTGCAGAGCATTACTGGCGTGTGCAGAAGCGTACTAGAGTGTGTAGAAGCGTACTGAAGCGTGTGCAGAAGGCGTACTGAGAGTGTGCAGAAGCGTACTGAGAGTGTAATGGCCCCGTACTGAAGTATGTAAGAAAGCGATACTGAGGTAGTGATGCAGAAAGCGTACTGAGAGTGTGTAGAAAGCGATACTGAGGGCGTTGCAAGCGTACTGAAATTATTACCAAAAGCGTACTGGCGTGTGCAAGCGATACTGAGAGTAATGCAGCGTACTGGCGTGTGAAGCGTACTGAGTGCGGAAGCAGTGCTGAGTGTGTGCAGAAGCGTGCACTGAGTGTGTAATGAGAGCGTACTGAGAGTGTGTAGAAGCGTACTGAGAGTGTGTAAGCGTGCGACGGTGTGTAGAAGCGTACTGAGTGTGTAGAAGCAGTGCTGAGAGTGTGTGTAGGAAGCGTGCTGAGAGTGTGTAGAAGCATTACTGAGTGTGTGTGTAGAAGCGTACTGAGTGTGTAGAAGCATTACTGAGTGTGTGTGCACGTACTAAGGGTGTGTAGAAGCGATACTGAGAGTGTGAGGAGTACTGAGTGTATGCAGGCAAGCTTACTGGCAGGGTATTACGCAGAAGCGTACGGGCGTAGTGCGGAAGCGTGCTGAGAGTGTGTAGAGGCGTACTGAGTGAGTATGGCGATACTGAGAGTGTGTAAGCGTACTGGCGTGTGTAGAGCGATACTGAAATTATTAATAGAAGCGTATGTAGAATTATTGCTGGTGTACGGAAGCGTACTGTGGCGTGTGTAGGTACTGAGTGTGCTAGTGGTGTAGAGTGTACTGAAACGATGTGCAGAAGCGTACTGGCGTGTGCAGAGGCGATACTGGCGATGTGTAAGCTGGTGCAGCAGAGGCGGCAAATTTTGGAAGAAGCGTACTGGCGTGTGCAGGCGTGTACTGGCGTGTGCAGAAGCGTACTATGGAGAGTGTGGAAGCGTGCTGAGCGATATGCAGAGCGTACTGAAGTGTGTGTAGAGCGTACTGAGTGAATGCAGAAGCGTACTGGAGTGTGTGTAAGAAGCGTACTGGAAGAGTGTGTGTAAAACGATACTGAAATTGTGGGCGTACTGAGAGTGTGCAAGAAGCGTGCACAGGAAAGCGTAGTAGCGAAGCGATACTGAAGTGTAGGAAGCGTACTGAGTGTGTGTAGAAGCGTGCAGAGTGTGCAAACTGGGTGTAAGCGTACTTGAGTGTGTGTGCAGAAGCATTACTGAGTGTGTGTAAGAAGCTACTGAGAGTAGTGTAGAAGCGTTCTGAAGTGTGTGCAGAAGCAGTACTGAAGCGTGTGGGTAGAAGCGTTACTGAAAGGGTATGTGTAGAAGCGTACTGAGTGTGTGTAGAAGCGTACTGAGAGTGATGCAGAAGCGTACTGAGCGTGTAGAGAGCGTACTGAAGGTGTGTAGAAACGTGCTGGAGTGTGTGAGAAGCGTCTGGAAGGGGTAAATGTAGAAGCGCGTACTGGCGTGTGCAGAAGCATTACTGGCGTGCAGAAGCTACTAGCGGCGTGTGTAAGCGATACTGGCGTGTGTAGCAGGAGCTGATACTGAAGGTGTAGAAGCGTACTAGGAGTGTGCGTAGGCGTACTGAGAGTGTATAGAAGCATTACTGAAGCGTGTGCAGAAGCGTTACGGAAGTGTAATACGCGATACTGGCATGTGTGCAGAAGCGTGCTGAGAAGTGTACAGAAGCGTACTGAGAGTGTGTTAAGAAGCGTACTGAGAGGCTGATGCAGAAGCATTACTGAGAAGTATGTAGGAAGCATTACTGGCGTGTCTGGAAGCGATACTGAGAAGTGTATGCGCGAAACTAATATTAGCCAGAGCGTACTAGCGTGTAGGAAGCGTGCAAGCGTGTGAAAGCACTGAAATATGCTAGCGTGTGTAAAGCTACTAGGTGGCAGAGGCGTACTGAGAAGGGCAAACACTAAATTAATGTAAGCTACTAAGTGTGTAAAGCGTACTGGGGTATTACTGCAAGCGTATTACTGAAGTGTAATGTAAAGCGTACTGAAAGCGTGCAGAAGCGTACTGAGAGCAATGCAAAGCGTACTGGCGTGTGCAAAAGCGTACTGAAGTGGTAAGCATACTGAAATTGTGTAGGCGTACTGGCGTGTGCAGAAGGCGTACTGGCGATGTGTAAGCTTACTGGCGTGTGCAGGCGTACTGAGTGTAGAGCGTACTGACGTGTGCAGAAGCGCGTACTGACGTGTGCAAGCGGGAAGCGTACTGAAGTGTGTGGGTAAATTGCTGAGTGTAAAGAAGCGTACTGAGCGTGTGGAAGCGTACTGAAGGTAGCGTGCACAAGCTGATACTGAGAGATTAAGCAAGCGTACTGAGAGTGTGCAGAAACGTACTGGAGTGTGCAGAAGCATACTGAGAGTGTGTAAGCGTGCTAGGTGTGTATGCAAGCGATACTGAGGTGTGTAGAAGCGATACTGAGTGTGTGCAGAAGCGTACTGAGTGTAGTGTGAAGCGTACTGAAAGTGTAATAGCGGCGTACCGGCGTGTACAGAAGCGATACTGAAATTAATGTAGCTGATACTAGATATTGTACGAAGCGTACTGAGGGTGTGTAGAAGCGTACTGAGGGTATGTATTAATAAGCGATGCTAAGGGAAGTAGTGCAGAAGCGATACTGAAGCGTGTGCAGAGCTGATGCTGGAGCGTGGTACGTGCTGAGAGTGGTACAGAAGCGTGCAAAATGGCGTGAGCGTACTGAGAGCGTGGCAGATAGCGTGCAAAGCGCTGAGAGCGTATGTAGAAGCGTTACTAGTGTAGAAGTACTGGCATTACTTAGTAGAGGCGATACTGAGAGTGTAGTAGAAGCGTGCTGAAGGAAGCGTGGTAATGCAGAAGCGATACTAAGAGGAGAGTCGTGTAGAAGCGTGACAAGCGTGCAAAGAGTGCAGGCTGATACTAAGCGTGTGCAGAAGGCGATACTAAAGTGTTACGAAGCGTGCCTGGAGATTAATGTCGGTGTAAAGACTGTGTATAGAAGCTGTGCTAGGAAGTCTGTCGGCGATACAAAGAAGCATGTGTAAATACTGGCGTGTGTAGAAGGACGGAAGTAGTATGCTGCGTACTATTAGTGAGCGGTACTGGCGTGTTTTAGGCTGATACTGACGTGAAGCGTGCACCTGAGAATTAATAGAAGCTTACTGAAGTGTGCAGAAGCGTACTGGAGGCGTGTAGAGGCGTACTGAGCGTGTTAGCAGAGGCGTACCTGAGCGTGTGTAAAGCTACGATACTGAGAGGTGTAGAGCGTACTGCGTGAGCGTGCAAAATTATTAATAGAAAGCGTACTGGCGGTGTGTAGAAGCGTACTGAGCGTATTGCAGAGCGTACTGAGGAGTGTAGAAGCGTACAAGGAAGTGTGGGCGTCAATAGAAGCATTACTGAGCGTGGAAGAAGCGTACTGAGCGAGTGTGCAGAGGCGTACTGAGCGGGTAATGTAGAGCGTACTGAGAGTGTGCTGAGCGTGTGTAGAGCGTACTGAGCGTGTGCAGAGCGTACTGAGCGTGTGTAGAGCGGTACTATGAGCGCGTGCAGAGCATTACCGAGCGTGTGCAAGAGCGTACTGGCATGTGCGTAACGAGGAGAGCGATACTGAAGTGTGTAGAGCGTACTGAGCGTAAGAGCGTAGAGCGTGGCGTCAAGCAGAAGCGTACTGAGCGTGTGTAAGAGCGTACTGAGAGGTGTACTGAGCGTGTGTAGGAGCGTACTGAGAGTGTAGAGCGTACTGAGCGTGTAGAAGCGTACTGAGCGTGTGTACGAAGCGTACTGGGGGTAAGCGAGCGTACTAAGTGTAGGCAAGCGTACTGAGCGTGTGCAGAAAGCGTACTGAGAGCGTGTGCAGAGCGATACTGAGAGTGTATAGAAGCTACTAAAGTGTGTAAGCGTACTGAGAATTATTATGAAAGCGTGCAAGGTGTGGCATAGAAAGCGTACTAAAGTGTAGCAAGCGTACTGAAGTGTGTAGAAGCGTGCGAAATTGGTATGAAGCGACGAGAGTGTGTAGAAGTGCTGGTATTATTAATAGAAGCGTACTGAGAGTGTGTAAGCGTACTGGCGTGTGCAGAGCGTGCTGAAGTGTGTAGAAGCGTACTGAGTGTATGCGGCGTGCAGGTGGTATTATGCGGCGTGCTGAGGTGTGTAGAAGCGTGCGGAAGTGTAGAAGCGTACTATGGCGTGTGCAGAAGCGTACTGGCGTGTGCAGAAGCGTACTGAAGATTAATGAAAGCCGGACTGGCGTGTGCAAGCGTGCAAGGTGTGTAAGCGTACTGTGTAGAAGCGTACTGAAGTAATGTAAGCGTACACTGAAGTGTGTAAGCGTACTGAGAGTGTGTAGAAGCGTACTGAAGTGTGTAAAGCGTACTGGCGTGCAAGCGTACTGAAGTGTAAGAAGCGGACTGGCGTGTGCAAGAAGCGTACTGGCGTGTACAAGGCGTACTGAAGTGTGCAGAAGCTGATACTGAAGTGTAATAGGCGTGCTGTATTGTAGAAGGCGTACTGAAGTGTTAAGAAGCGTACTATGAGGAAGTGTATAGAAGCGTACTGGCGTGTGTAGAAGCGTACTGAGAAGTGTGCTGGCGTGTGTAAAGCGTACTATGGCGTGTGCAGAAGCGTGCAAGCATACAAGCGATACTGAAATTAATGTAAGCGTGCAGGGGTAATGTGTAAGCATTACTGAAGTGTAAGCGTACTAAAGCGTGTGCAAGAAAGCGTACTGGCGATGTGCAGAAGCGATACTGAAATTAATAGAAGCGTACTGAAATGATGCAAATACTGAGAATGGCATTACCTGGCGATACCAGAAGCGATACTGGAAATTAATGTAAGCGTACTGAGAATTAATATGCGGCGTACTGGCGTGTGCAAGCGTACTATGGCGTGTGTAGAAAGCGTACTGGCGTGTGTAAGCGATACTGAAAATTAATGCTAAAGCGTGTGTACAAGCATTACTGGCGATAATGCAGAAGCGATACTGGCGATAATGTAAGCGTACTGGCGTGGAAATATCGCTAACTCACCGGGCACTTTGAATGAAGTGTGTTTACGATGATAAAGAGGTTCTGATTATTTACATGGAGTCTGGGTAAGGTTTTGTAGTAATCACAGAGTAGATATAATATGATGATGCTTAGAGACTCAGATCCAGGGGTAGAAGGGCTGGCTGGCCGCCACAAGAGCTGATGCTGACACTGGCTGCGGGTGAGAGTGGAGACAACCTCCTCGGGACAGGCTGAAGACACTCCGGCACTGAGGACACTCTGAAGACAGACAGACAGACAGACAGTCACCGAGGAACTGTCACCGATACTGGGACATTTTGAGGACGAGAACCAGACAGACAGACGAAGACAGACAGACAGACACTCCTGAGGACAGACAGACTGAAGACAGACAGACGCGACGGGTGGACAGCGAAGACAGACGAGACAGACAGACGAACTTGCTGGGACACTGTAAGGACAGACAGACTGAAGACAGACAGACAGACAGACACTGGGGACACTGTGAGGACAGACAGACAGACAGACAGACAGACAGACAGACAGACAGACAGACAGACTGTGTACCGATGCTGCTGTAGCTGAGCATGGCCGAGTTCTGGAGGTCCGGATGGTTCTGCTGCTGCCAGACTCTGAATTGCTGACAGGAAACTCCCTGATGTTCAGGAGACCACTGGAGACACACAGGACACAGACACACCTGGTCTTTACCTGCACAGTCACACCTGATCTTTACCTGCACAGTCACACCTGGTCTTTACCTGCACAGTCACACCTGGTCTTTACCTGCACAGTCACACCTGGTCTTTACCTGCACAGTCACACCTGATCTTTACCTGCACAGTCACACCTGGTCTTTACCTGCACAGTC
>NC_053122.1:769700-777200 GCF_010015445.1 Perca fluviatilis | reverse complement strand
TGAGTGAGAGTTAGTGTACCCGGAGTAGATTAGTGTAACTGAGTAGAGTTAGTGCAAATTGAGTAGATTAGTATACCTGAGTAGGAGGTATGGTAGAGTTAGTGTACTGAGTAGGTTAGTGTCGTAGTAATTACTGAGTAGGTTAGTGTACCTAAGTAGAGTTAGTGTACTAGTAGGTGAGCCGCACCTGAGCAGGTGAGCGCACTGAGCAGGTAGTCTCCTGGTAGGTGAGTGCACTGAGCAGGTGAGTGTACCTGAGTAGGTAGTGTACCTGAGTAGGTGAGCGTACCTGAGCAGGTGAGTGTACCTGAGTAGGTGAGTGTACCTGAGTAGATTAGTGTACCTGAGCAGGTGAGTGTACCTGAGTAGATTAGTGTACCTGAATAGGTGAGTGTACCTGAGTAGGTGTGTGTACCTGAGTAGAGTTAGTGTACTTGAGCAGGTGAGTGTACCTGAGTAGATTAGTGTACTTGAATAGGTGAGTGTACCTGAGTAGGTGAGTGTACCTGAGCAGGTGAGTGTACCTGAGTAGGTGAGTGTACCTGAGTAGGTGAGTGTACCTGAGTAGAGTAGTGTACCTGAGTAGGTGAGTGTACCTGAGTAGAGTAGTGTACTTGAATAGGTGAGTGTACCTGAGTAGGTGAGTGTACCTGAGCAGGTGAGTGTACCTGAGTAGGTGAGTGTACCTGAGTAGGTGAGTGTACCTGAGTAGAGTAGTGTACCTGAGCAGGTGAGTGTACCTGAGTAGATTAGTGTACCTGAGTAGGTGAGTGTACCTGAGTAGTGTACCTGAGCAGGTGAGTGTACCTGAGCAGGTGAGTGTACCTGAGTAGTGTACCTGAGCAGGTGAGTGTACCTGAGCAGGCGAGTGTACCTGAGCAGGTGAGTGTACCTGAGTAGTGTACCTGAGCAGGTGAGCATACCTGAGTGTCCAGCAGGTTGAAGTACTCCATCCCTGCGTGACCTTTGACCTCCGGCCGGCCACACTGAGGACAGACCAGCTGATCGATGCTGCGCTCTTTAATGGCCGCCGAGAAGAACGTCTTAAAACACGTCTGACACAGGAAGCAGGAGCAGTGAGTCATGGTGATGATCTGCAGGAAATACAGCCAGAGAAGAAGAAACACTTCTTGAAACACTGATCTGAAGCTGCTCTGGGCTTCTCAGGTGCCGCAAGCAAATCCCTCCGCCCAAGTAGCAGCGCTTCGCCTTTCTGAGAATATAGTTCCCCGTTTGTTTACGGTTAGTACATGCTGTGACTCTACAAATCACAACATGTAAATAGGAACATGTTGGCGTTATTTTGTCACTTATTGGGAGCAGTAGGATTACTGGAACCAGTTACCTGCAGGATCTGTGCTAGGCTAAGCTAGCGCTGGAGCCGTCAGACAGCGTTAACATGCACTGAGATGAGAAGGGTATGTATGGACTAGTCTAACTCTGGGGGGTACAGTGAATAAGATAAAGTCCTAATAAGAGATGAGAAGGGTATGTATGGACTAGTCTAACTCTGGGGGGTACAGTGAATAAGATAAAGTCCCAATAAGTCGGCGTGGTCCTTTAAAGAGAAAACAACAAAAACATTGGAAGAAGTCAGACAGACAGACAGACAGACAGACAGACAAGCAGACAGGCAGACAGGCAGGCAGACAGACAGACAGACAGGCAGACAGACAGACAGACAGGTAGACAGACAGACAGGTAGACAGACAGACAGACAGAGAGGCAGAGAGACAGACCGACAGACAGAGACAGACAGAGACAGACAGACAGAGAGAGACAGACAGAGAGGCAGAGAGGCAGAGAGACAGACAGAGACAGACAGACAAATGGACAGACCTTGCTGAAGGACACCTGGTCCTGGCAGAGTGGGCAGCAGTGAGACAGGAACCTGAGGGCTGATGGGTAATCTCTGTTGAGTCTGACGGCCTCCATGACATCATCGGGGATGAAGTCCCGCCCCTCCAGGGTGACCAGAGACAGGAAGATGGCCGCCTTGTCGGGAGGAAGACCTGCTGCCATCTGAGGGAGGAAGAGGACCAAGACAGAGAAACTGAAAACACCGTACCTCACCGTACCACACCATACCTCACTGTACCGCACCGTACCTCACTGTACCACACCGTACCTCACTGTACCGCACCGTACCTCACTGTACATCACCGTATATCACCGTAACACACCGTACCTCACTGTACCACACCGTACCTCACACTGTACCGCACCGTACCTCACTGTACATCACCGTATATCACCGTAACACACCATACCTCACTGTACCGCACCGTACCTCACTGTACCACACCGTACCTCACTGTACCGCACCGTACCTCACTGTACATCACCGTAACACACCGTACCGCACCGTACCTCACACTGTACCACACCGTACCTCACACTGTACCGCACCGTACCTCACACTGTACCACACCGTACCTCACACTGTACCGCACCGTACCTCACTGTACATCACCGTATATCACCGTAACACACTGTACCTCACTGTACCGTACCACACCGTACCTCACCGTACCTCACCATACCTCACCGTACCTCACCGTACCACACCATACCTCACCGTACCACACCATACCTCACTGTACCACACCGTACCTCACACTGTACCGCACCGTACCTCACTGTACCACACCGTACCTCACTGTACATCACCGTATATCACCGTAACACACTGTACCTCACTGTACCGTACCACACCGTACCTCACCGTACCTCCCCGTACCTCACCATACCTCACCGTACCTCACCGTAACACACCGTACCTCACCGTACCACACCGTACCTCACCGTAACACACCGTACCACACCGTACCACACCGTACAACACCTTAATCTCGTTTGGATTGGCAAGAAAGTCTCAAAACCTATAGGAAGGCCCTAAGAAAGCCAGATCAGACTATTACTCATCACTGATAGAAGAAAATAAGAACAACCCAAGGTTTCTTTTCAGCACTGTAGCCAGGCTGACAGATAGTCACAGCTCTACTGAGCCATCTATTCCTCTAGCTCTGAGTAGTGATGACTTCCGTATCTTAGTGCTGCATTTGACACTATTGACCATACCATCCTGTTACAGAGACTGGAACACTTAGTTGGCATTAAAGGAATCGCTCTAAGCTGGTTTAAGTCCTATTTCTCTGATCGATCTCAATTTGTTAATATCAATGATAAATCCTCCAAGTACACTAAAGTTAGCCATGGCGTTCCACAAGGCTCAGTGCTTGGACCTATTCTATTCTCCTTATATATGCTTCCTCTTGGTAATACTATTAGGAAACACTCAATTAACTTTCACTGTTATGCGGATGACACCCAATTATACTTCAATCAAACCAGACAAAACCAGTCAGCTAGCTAAACTTCAAGCGTGTATTAAAGATATAAAATCCTGGATGACCTATAATTTTCTGATGTTAAACTGTAACAAAACTGAAGTTATTGTGCTGGGCCCTAAACACCTCAGAACCTCATTATCTAAAGACATAGCTACTCTGGATGGTATTGCCCTGGCCTCCAGCAATACTGTCAGAAACTTATTTTTGATCAGGATATATCCTTTAACACCCATCTAAAACAAACCTCAAGAACAGCCTTTTTTCATCTTCGTAACATTGCCAAAATTAGGAATATCCTGTCTCAAAACAACGCTGAAAAACTAGTCCATGCATTCGTTACTTCCAGGCTGGACTATTGTAATTCCCTACTGTCAGGTTGCTCAAATAAGTCTCTTAAGACTCTCCAGCTGATCCAGAATGCTGCAGCACATGTTCTCACAAGAACTAAGAGAAGAGATCATATTTCTCCTGTATTAGCTTCTCTGCATTGGCTTCCACTGTTCATCATATCCCCAACCGGCCCGTCAGACACCGCCTACCAAGAGCCTGGGTCTGTCCCAGGTTTTTTCCCAAGAGGGAGTTTTTCCTCGTCACTGTCGCACTGCTTGCTCTTGAGGGAATTACTGGAATTGTTGGGACTTTGTAAATTATAGAGTGTGGTCTAGACCTACTCTATCTGTAAAGTGTCTCGAGATAACTCTGTTATGATTTGATACTATAAATAAAATTGAATTGAAAAATTACCACCGTACCTCACTGTACCACACTTTACCTTACCGTACCACACCTTACCTCACCGTACCACACCTTACCTCACCGTACCACACCTTACCTTACCACACCGTACCTCACCGTACCACACCTTACCTCACCGTACCACACCTTACCTCACCGTACCACACCTTACCTTACCACACCGTACCTCACCGTACCACACCTTACCTTACCGTACCACACCTTACCTCACCGTACCACACTTTACCTTACCGTACCACACCTTACCTCACCGTACCACACCGTACCTCACCGTACCACACTTTACCTTACCGTACCACACCTTACCTCACTTTACCACACCTTACCTTACCACACCGTACCTCACCGTACCACACCTTACCTTACCGTACCACACCTTACCTCACCGTACCACACCTTACCTCACCGTACCACACCTTACCTTACCGTACCACACCTTACCTCACCGTACCACACCTTACCTCACCGTACCACACCTTACCTCACCGTACCACACCTTACCTCACCGTACCACACTTTACCACACCTTACCTTACCACACCTTACCTTACCGTACAACACCGTACCTCACCGTACCACACCTTACCTTACCGTACCACACCTTACCTCACCGTACCACACCTTACCATACCGTACCACACCTTACTATACCGTACAACACCGTACAACACCGTAACGCACCTTCATGAGGTCCGCTCTCGCTGCTGTCATCTGTCTGTCTGAGGCTGCTCCTGATTGGACGGTCATCTGTCTGTCTGAGGCTGCTCCTGATTGGACGGTCATCTGTCTGTCTGAGGCTGCTCCTGATTGGACCGTTTGTACAGGTGAGGCTGCTCTCAGCGTCAGAGCTCCCATCCTGCTGCTGAGAGGATCTGAAGTTTCTACAACCAAACAAAGACAAAACTCAACTTTCTGTACCATGTGACCTGTTTGTCATGTGACCTGTGTGCCATGGGACCTGTGTACCATGTGACCTGTGTGTCTGACCTGAGGAGGAGGAGGAGAGGAAGGGGTTGTTGGAGGAAGATGAAGATGAAGAACTGAAGTCGATCCCCAGCAGCTCCTCGGTGTACGACCGCCTCGTCTCGCTGCTCTGCTCCCATTGGCTGGCTGCAACAGAGGGGGAGGGGCTTCAGCAGGGCACTTGGAGACACAACAGCTAACGTACATAGCAATATGCTAAACGTAACGTTTACATATCTAAGGTAGAACAGGAAGATTACCTTTCTGTCCAGACACCGGCACACCAGCAGGGTGTGTGGCGTTGGCAGGGTGGTGTGTGGCGTTGGCCGGGGCAGGGTGTGTGGCGTTGGCCGGGGCAGGGTGGTGTGTGGCGTTGGCCGGGGCAGGGTGGTGCGTGGCGTTGGCCGGGGCAGGGTGGTGCGTGGCGTTGGCCGGGGCAGGGTGGTGCGTGGCGTTGGCCAGGGCAGGGTGCGTGGCGTTGGCCGGTGCAGGGTGGTGTGTGGCGTTGGCCGGGGCAGGGTGCGTGGCGTTGGCCGGTGAAATGGCGTACAGGGGCGGGTCCTTCTGGAAGACCAGCCTCATCTCTGACACCAGCAGCAACAGGTTGGAGACGCCCTGACAGGAAGTTCAATATAACTTTATTTATAGTGTCAACATGAAGTTTTACAGGCAGACGCCGGCAGAGCGCCGTCTCGGTGACCAGAGCAGACGTTAGTTACGTTGATCCAGAAACACCAGTGTTCCCGTACGTCGGTTATACTTGTCCCGCCCCGGAACCGATAGATCGTAGGAACGCCGCGGCCACGCCGCTGTGAACGCTCCCCTGACATCATTTACAGGCTGGTTGTGTCTAGTTTTTCATGGTGAGTATACTGTGACTTCATACCCGCACGTCTCTCTATCAGTTACTTCTCCCAAAGAACACGCCTTTCTAAACACTAATTGGCTGTTGCTCCTTTCTAAACACCGATTGGCTGTTGCTCCTTTCTAAACACTGATTGGCTGCTGCTCCTTTCTAAACACTGATTGGCTGTTGCTCCTTTCTAAACACTGATTGGCTGTTGCTCCTTTCTAAACACTGATTGGCTGCTGCTCCTTTCTAAACACTGATTGGCTGCTGCTCCTTTCTAAACACTGATTGGCTGCTGCTCCTTTCTAAACACTAATTGGCTGTTGCTCCTTTCTAAACACCGATTGGCTGTTGCTCCTTTCTAAACACTGATTGGCTGCTGCTCCTTTCTAAACACCGATTGGTTGTTGCTCCTTTCTAAACACTGATTGGCTGCTGCTCCACATCTACACACAAATTTCTGGAAGTTCCATCCATCTTCATCCGGTGTCAGCTCCAGCAGGGGACCCCAAACTTCCCTTTCCCGAGCCACATTAACCAGCTCTGACTGGGGGATCCCGAGGCGTTCCCAGGCCAGGTTGGAGATATAATCCCTCCACCTAGTCCTGGGTCTTCCCCGAGGCCTCCTCCCAGCTGGACGTGCCTGGAACACTTCCCTAGGGAGGCGCCCAGGGGGCATCCTTACCAGACGCCCGAACCACCTCAACTGGCTCCTTTCGATGCAAAGGAGCAGCGGCTCTACTCCGAGCTCCTCACGGATGACTGAGCTTCTCACCCTATCTCTAAGGGAGACGCTAGCCACCCTCCTGAGGAAACCCATTTCGGCCGCTTGTACCCTGGATCTGGTTCTTTCGGTCATGACCCAGCCTTCATGACCATAGGTGAGGGTAGGAACGAAAACTGACCGGTAGATCGAGAGCTTTGCCTTCTGGCTCAGCTCTCTTTTCGTCACAGTGGTGCGATAAATTAAATGTAATACCGCACCCGACCAACCTCCCGGTCTATTGTCCCCTCACTTGCGAACAAGACCCCAAGGTACTTGAACTCCTTCACTTGGGGTAAGGACTCATTTCCTACAGATGATAATAGAAAAGTTGAAAATACAACATATTTCTTAATATTAGCTACTGCATGTGGCATTTTACAGCTAAAATGTTGAAGTTTAGCTGTTTTAACTACTGTAATCATTAAAAATGTAGCAAGCTGAATATCACTTCCTAACATCCTCCCTAGCAAGTAACTCTCTTTCTCCTCTCATGTTCCATATGTATCTGCCTGTGGAACCAGCTCATCTTTCTGTCCCTCATCATCACTGGTGGCATGTTGCTGCATAGCTGTCTGGCTCACTTCTTCACTGCTGGGTCTGCTGCTAATATTTAACTGCGAGGTGCTGCTGCTGGCTGTGTTGCTAAATATTTCAGTTAGTTTGCGAAATTTAGCGGCTTCAGTATCTAAATTCCGAAAAAAAAATTCTCTCACCATCTCAGCCCCACCCTTTTCTTTCAGTTTTTTACCCGCGGCCGCGTTATGCATATTGTTTGTTGGTTTCTATGCTTCTATCTAACGTCTTTGCTGTTG
>NC_053122.1:752200-764700 GCF_010015445.1 Perca fluviatilis | reverse complement strand
GGCGTGGGCGTGTCGGCTGCGTGGGCGTTTATATTTGTGTTCCCATGGTAACAGGTTAGAGCTTACAAGCTGCCTGCGTGACACGCACGCCTCAGGAAAACTCGTGCGTGCTAGAAATAGAACTGGCGCCTATTTTCACGCCACACGCCAGCGTGTTGGAAGCGTTTCCAGACAACATAGACTAGAGAAGATGTTTTTATGTCGTTTAGACACAAATACATTTTAATAAATGACATGTTGATGTTTGATCGGTATATGTTTATGTTTATGGGAAACATCCATGTTATCAGACGAGGCTAGCAGCAGCAGCAGCGCTGGTGGGGAAAGACGTAGAAAAACACGCAGCTCACGCCACTCCACGCCCACGCCACGCTACAGAAACGCCACGCCCACGCCATGCAGCCAGCGTGAAGCCGGCCTAAAGCGGTGAAACTGTAAATCAACATGGAACCAAAATGAAATCTTCCTCCACCGCTCAAAGAACCAGAATCGATGCCCAACCGACCAATCACTGAGGGAGGTGTGATGTCACAGTGATGTCACAGTAACAGATGACAGCAGAGCAGGAAGTGAGTGTGAAGCTTTATTGATCTTTCAAACAGAAACAGAACAGCAGCTGATCTTCCTCTTTAACCCAAAGCGTAACCGTGGAGATTAAACATGTTCACCATCAGAGGAATCATGTAGCCTTCACAGACTCAAACTCCCATCAGCCCCAGCTGCACAGACTCAAACTCCCATCAGCCCCGGCTGCTCCGTAGCCTGAAACTTCCCAAAAATAATCTTGAGGAAGAAAAGAACAGTAATCACAAGTATCATCTCTGGAGATATATTCTGGCATTTTTTAAATGCTTTATTTAAAGTTTTTAGACACTTTTTTGGAGGTTTTTTGCGCCAAACGCTGCCCAGCGCTCAGAGACTCAAACTCCCATGATGCCCGGCGGCCTCGTCCTGTAACTCCCATGATGCCCGGCGGCCTCGGCCTCTAACTCCCATGATGCCCGGCGGTCAGACGGGCGTGGCCCTCCACTCCTTCCCCTCCGTCAGCGCTCGGGGGGGGTGGACGAACACGCTGTATCGGACGCCCTGATTGGCCGCGGCCCGGATGAAGCGGCTGTTTGCCGTCATGGTAACAGCCCTGAGCGAGTCCCCGGTGCCGAAGATGCTGAGCGAGCGCTGCGTGACCTTGGCGCTGGGCGCCAGGCGCAGCGTGCGCTCCGACGGCCGGTCCTCCACCACGGTGACGCGCTGCAGCAGCGCCGCGGCGCGCTGGCGCTCGGCCGGCCCGCCCAGCGTCTGCAGGATCAGCTGGAAGTCGTCCACGGCGGCGCGGCAGGCGAACAGCTCCTTCCCCGCCATGAAGGCGTGCAGCGCCGGCAGCACGGGCTCGCGGCGCTCCTGGGCCGCCTGCTCCGTCAGAACGGGCTCCCTGAAGGCGAGCCGGCAGCGGCCGTGGCTCAGCGCTGACACCAGCGTGATCAGAGACGTGATGTCCAGGTTCACCCGCTGGCACGCCGCCACGGGCAGCTGGGGGGGGAACGCCAGGCGGGCCAGCACCGCGCCCCCCCCACGGCCACGCTGCACACGGGACTCAGGACAATCCGCCTCCTCGCCATCAGCGTCGTCACGGTTACAGCTGCAAAGAGTCAGACCGTAACATTACACCTGTTGACTCATCGCAGCTGTTCATACCCTAACATTACACCTGTTGACTCATCGCAGCTGTTCATACCCTAACATTACACCTGTTGACTCATCACAGCTGTTCATACCCTAACATTACACCTGTTGACTCATCGCAGCTGTTCATACCCTAACATTACACCTGTTGACTCATCGCAGCTGTTCATACCCTAACATTACACCTGTTGACCCATCACAGCTGTTCATACCCTAAAATTTACACCTGTTGACTCATCGCAGCTGTTCATACCCTAACATTAGACCTGTTGACCCATCACAGCTGTTCATACCCTAACATTACACCTGTTGACTCATCGCAGCTGTTCATACCCTAACATTACACCTGTTGACCCATCACAGCTGTTCATACTCTAACATTACACCTGTTGACTCATCGCAGCTGTTCATACCCTAACATTACACCTGTTGACTCATCGCAGCTGTTCATACCCTAACATTACACCTGTTGACTCATCGCAGCTGTTCATACCCTAACATTACACCTGTTGACTCATCGCAGCTGTTCATACCCTAACATTACACCTGTTGACCCATCACAGCTGTTCATACCCTAAAATTTACACCTGTTGACTCATCGCAGCTGTTCATACCCTAACATTAGACCTGTTGACCCATCACAGCTGTTCATACCCTAACATTACACCTGTTGACTCATCACAGCTGTTCATACCCTAACATTACACCTGTTGACTCATCGCAGCTGTTCATACCCTAACATTACACCTGTTGACTCATCGCAGCTGTTCATACCCTAACATTACACCTGTTGACCCATCACAGCTGTTCATACCCTAACATTACACCTGTTGACTCATCGCAGCTGTTCATACCCTAACATTACACCTGTTGACCCATCACAGCTGTTCATACCCTAACATTAGACCTGTTGACTCATCACAGCTGTTCATACCCTAACATTACACCTGTTGACCCATCACAGCTGTTCATACCCTAACATTACACCTGTTGACCCATCACAGCTGTTCATACCCTAACATTACACCTGTTGACTCATCACAGCTGTTCATACCCTAACATTACACCTGTTGACTCATCGCAGCTGTTCAAACTGTAACATTACACCTGTTGACTCATCACAGCTGTTCATACCCTAACATTAGACCTGTTGACTCATCGTAGCTGTTCATACCCTAACATTACACCTGTTGACTCATCACAGCTGTTCATACCCTAACATTAGACCTGTTGACCCATCACAGCTGTTCATACCCTAACATTAGACCTGTTGACTCATCACAGCTGTTCATACCCTAACATTAGACCTGTTGACCCATCGCAGCTGTTCATACCCTAACATTAGACCTGTTGACTCATCGCAGCTGTTCATACCCTAACATTAGACCTGTTGACCCATCGCAGCTGTTCATACCCTAACATTAGACCTGTTGACCCATCGCAGCTGTTCATACCCTAACATTACACCTGTTGACTCATCACAGCTGTTCATACCCTAACATTAGACCTGTTGACCCATCACAGCTGTTCATACCCTAACATTAGACCTGTTGACTCATCACAGCTGTTCATACCCTAACATTAGACCTGTTGACCCATCGCAGCTGTTCATACCCTAACATTAGACCTGTTGACTCATCGCAGCTGTTCATACCCTAACATTACACCTGTTGACCCATCACAGCTGTTCATACCCTAACATTACACCTGTTGACTCATCACAGCTGTTCATACCCTAACATTACACCTGTTGACTCATCACAGCTGTTCATACCCTCACATTACACCTGTTGACTCATCACAGCTGTTCATACCCTAACATTAGACCTGTTGACCCATCGCAGCTGTTCATACCCTAACATTACACCTGTTGACTCATCACAGCTGTTCATACCCTCACAGCTGTTCATACCCTAACATTACACCTGTTGACTCATCACAGCTGTTCATACCCTAACATTACACCTGTTGACTCATCACAGCTGTTCATACCCTAACATTAGACCTGTTGACTCATCGCAGCTGTTCATACCCTAACATTACACCTGTTGACTCATCACAGCTGTTCATACCCTAACATTACACCTGTTGACTCATCACAGCTGTTCATACCCTAACATTAGACCTGTTGACCCATCACAGCTGTTCATACCCTAACATTAGACCTGTTGACCCATCGCAGCTGTTCATACCCTAACATTAGACCTGTTGACCCATCGCAGCTGTTCATACCCTAACATTAGACCTGTTGACTCATCGCAGCTGTTCATACCCTAACATTAGACCTGTTGACTCATCACAGCTGTTCATACCCTAACATTACACCTGTTGACTCATCACAGCTGTTCATACCCTAACATTACACCTGTTGACTCATCGCAGCTGTTCATACCCTAACATTACACCTGTTGACTCATCGCAGCTGTTCATACCCTAACATTACACCTGTTGACTCATCACAGCTGTTCATACCCTAACATTACACCTGTTGACCCATCACAGCTGTTCATACCCTAACATTACACCTGTTGACTCATCGCAGCTGTTCATACCCTAACATTAGACCTGTTGACCCATCGCAGCTGTTCATACCCTAACATTACACCTGTTGACCCATCACAGCTGTTCATACTGTAACATTACACCTGTTGACTCATCACAGCTGTTCATACTGTAACATTAGACCTGTTGACCCATCACAGCTGTTCATACCCTAACATTACACCTGTTGACCCATCACAGCTGTTCATACCCTAACATTACACCTGTTGACTCATCACAGCTGTTCATACCCTAACATTACACCTGTTGACCCATCGCAGCTGTTCATACCCTAACATTAGACCTGTTGACCCATCGCAGCTGTTCATACCCTAACATTAGACCTGTTGACCCATCACAGCTGTTCATACCCTAACATTACACCTGTTGACTCATCACAGCTGTTCATACCCTAACATTAGACCTGTTGACCCATCGCAGCTGTTCATACCCTAACATTAGACCTGTTGACCCATCGCAGCTGTTCATACCCTAACATTACACCTGTTGACCCATCGCAGCTGTTCATACCCTAACATTACACCTGTTGACCCATCGCAGCTGTTCATACCCTAACATTACACCTGTTGACCCATCGCAGCTGTTCATACCCTAACATTACACCTGTTGACCCATCGCAGCTGTTCATACCCTAACATTACACCTGTTGACCCATCGCAGCTGTTCATACCCTAACATTACACCTGTTGACCCATCACAGCTGTTCATACCCTAACATTAGACCTGTTGATTCATCACAGCTGTTCATACCCTAACATTAGACCTGTTGACCCATCACAGCTGTTCATACCCTAACATTACACCTGTTGACCCATCGCAGCTGTTCATACCCTAACATTACACCTGTTGACTCATCGCAGCTGTTCATACCCTAACATTACACCTGTTGACTCATCACAGCTGTTCATACCGTAACATTAGACCTGTTGACTCATCGCAGCTGTTCATACCCTAACATTAGACCTGTTGACCCATCGCAGCTGTTCATACCCTAACATTACACCTGTTGACCCATCGCAGCTGTTCATACCGTAACATTAGACCTGTTGACTCATCGCAGCTGTTCATACCCTAACATTAGACCTGTTGACTCATCGCAGCTGTTCAGACTGTAACATTACACCTGTTGACTCATCGCAGCTGTTCATACCCTAACATTAGACCTGTTTACGCTTCGTAACGTTACCTGTTCAGACTGTAACATTAGACCTGTTGACTCATCGCGCTGTTCATACCCTAACATTAGACCTGTTGACTCATCGCAGCTGTTCATACCGTAACATTACACCTGTTGACCATCGCTGTTCTACCATCTTTTATTTACTCGCACTGTTCACTAACATTGACTGTTGATATCCTTGTTATACCGTAACATTGACCTGTTGACTCATCGCGACTGTTCATACTGTAACATTAGACCTGTTGACCGCGTCATACCGTATGTTATACCTACATTAGACCTGTTGACTCATCACAGCTGTTCATACTGTAACATTAGACCTGTTTACACATCACAGCTGTTCATACTGTAACAAGAAGAGAAGAATAACTCCACACACACACACACACACACACACACACACACACACACACACACACACACACACACACACACACACACACACACACACAGTCTCAGAACTGTGCACCTTAGACACACAAACATACACACAAGTTTCTAATCACTGGAACAAAGCGTCAGAAAAAGACTGAAAATAACTGTACCTGTCTTCATTATCATCAGCTGGCTCCTGCTCCTCCTCCTCCTCCTCCTCCTCCTCCTCCTCCTCCCTTTCCCCCCCTTCTTCCTCTTCTTCCTCCCCCTCCTCCTCCGGAGTGACGGCGCTGACGGCCACGATGTCCCCGCGGACGGACACGCCCATGTCCCTGAGCTGCTGGGCCATGGGGCCGAGACGCCGCTGTAGAAGGCGAAGACGATGTGGGGGGGCTGGTACTGGACGGGCTGCTGGAGGCTGGCCCGCAGGAAGTCCTCCGCCTGGCTGCACACACAGGGAACACAAGAAGAAGAACAACTGTCAGACACACACACACACACACACACACACACACACACACACACACACACACACACACACACACACACACACACACACACACACACACACACACACACGTGTATGAGAGAGTAGAACCTGACGATGCTCTTGTCTCCGTACTGGCCTCGGCCCTGCCAGATGTTGTGCAGGGCCTCGGCCTTGCGTCCCACGGCCTTCACCCAGGTGTGTCCCCCGTTGGCCACCACGTCCACCACCAGCGTGTGGCGACCGCCGCCGGCGTCCGCCGCGTGCCGGTATGTGAAGACGTGCAGCAGCGCCACCACGCCCTCCAGACTCTCGGCCGTCTCCACGATGGCCGACAGGTGCGTCAGGTTGGTGCTGTGCAGGTGCGACTGTTTGACCTGCAGCTCGCCGGCCTCCACGCGCCGCAGGAACCGCAGCTCGGCACGCAGCTTCCCGCACAGCTTCTGCTGGCCCTCCACGCCACGACTCAGCTGCTCCGCACGCTGCAGCAACGACTCAGCAGACACTATCCTCTGCTGCAGCTCCGCCGCAAAAGACATCACTACGCTACATGCTGGAAGAGAGACAGACAGGGAAAAAGTCCTGATTATTAACATGGAGTCTGGTGGAGATATGCTGGCTCTATACACGCTAAAAGTCCTGATTATTTACATGGAGTCTGGTGTAGTTTGGTGATGGTGATTTCGGGGCTGTTTCATGTTAAACTAAAAGGATCTTACTCTTTAACTAAAAGGTCTATCTCTGTGGGGATCCATCCTATCATGTTTTCAGACTCTTAGAATAATAATCTGAGTCTGTCAGCAGCAACAACAGAACTTTTAGTGACTCTAACTGCTGCTGAACATTAGTCCTGTAGGGTTACATTACAGCTCGGTTCTGGTTTAATACTGGACCAGTTTCAGACTGTTTAACTTAGAGTGATCTGTGTAAAGGACAGAAGAACTCATCTGTTAAAGTAGCAGTTTTTTAGATGGAGTTTGGTCTGTGAACTCGGTGTTTACATGACATCAGCCCGATAGCCGCTATGCTAACTGTGTGACGTCAGCCGGTTAGCTTAATTTAGCCAGTCAGAAGTTTATCGGGTCGTTATTTCCAGTCTTTTAAAACCAAGATTAAACATTTAAAACATTGGAAGTTGACTTACGGCAGCAGCGACGTTAGAACTTCAATCCTCTCCGGATATCAGCGCTAATATGATGCTAACTGTATCGGAGCTAATATAAGGCTAACTGTCAGCTTCGTCTTCAACGTCTCCCCACTGGAAGTAGGAGACTTCCGGTAGGGTTTTCACAGTAAAAGCGTCACCTCCTCTCAGAAAACAACCAATCGAGAGCAGAGTCAGATGTTACTATTTCATTTATAACAATGAGGATTCTGATTGGTTTAAAGAAATGCCAATAAACCAGAGCACGTTTTCCTCCCACCCCAGAATGCTGTGTGGACTAGCCAGACCCTGAAAGACTGTAACAGCATGCATGTGGTTTTATATAAACACATTAGAGCTGGGCAATAAATGGATATTATATCGATATCGTGATATGAGACTAGATATAGTCTTAGATTTTGGATATCACATAAGTGTCTTATGTCTCCTGGTTGTAAAGGCTGCATTACAGTAAAGTGATGTAATGTTCTGACCTCACCAGACTGTTCTAGCTGTTCTATTATTCACCTTTACCCACTTAGTCATTATATCCACATTACTGATGATTATTGATCTAAAATCTCATTGTGTAAATATTTTGTGAAAGCACCACTAGTCAACACTACAATAATATCGTTGCGGTATCGACATCGAAGTATTCTGGTCAAGAATATTGTGATATCCGATTTTCTCCATATCGCCCAGCCCTAGAACACATTAAACGTTACATTAAACGTTATATTAACGTTATATTAAACGAAGAAAAACCAGCTGCATGAGATAATAAATACTGTTTATTGACCAGGTTTACAGATGATTGACAGACAGACAGAAATGCAGACAGACAGACAGACAGACAGAGAGCCAGACAGACAGACAGACAGACAGACAGAGAGAGACAGACAGACAGACAGACCGATGGATCTAAGGCACAGGAAGCTGTGAGGTCAGAGGTTTTAGAGAACACCTGAGCAGCCGGGACGCTGCCAAAACACACATTAAAAAAACTAAACAGACTCTGATTCCGTCCAATCAGGAGGCAGGAAAATAAAAGGAGGTCAGAGATCACAGCAGCAGGAGGCGGAGTCTTTCAATCAGCTTTTAGCCAGTTTCTTCTTCTGAACCAATCAGCTTTTAGCCAGTTTCTTCTTCTGAACCAATCAGCTTTTAGCCAGTTTCTTCTTCTGAACCAGCTCGGCCAGCATCTTATATCGGATCATACACTCCTCCTGGAACAGAGAGACAGACAGACAGACAGACAGGCAGGTGGGCAGACAGACAGAAAGACAGAGAGAGAGACAGAGAGAGAGAAACAGACAGAGACAGGCAGACAGAGAGAGAGAGAGACAGAGACAGGCAGACAGACAGAGATACAGACAGACAGAGAGAGAGAGAGAGAGAGACAGAGACAGGCAGACAGACAGAGATACAGACAGACAGAGAGAGAGAGACAGAGAGAGATCTATCAGTTACATTTTAATCATTCAACAGTTCCCCAGTCATGTATAAAATAGTTGTGATGTGAGGTCATGAACTAGTGCCTTCATGAAGTTAGACAGCAAATCAGAAACTGATCACATGACCCTAAATGTCTCTTAGTCTCTGAGATGAAACCAGATTAATTATGAACTAGAAAATTCCTCTACCTCTTAAGTTTGTTCTGTAATTCAAAAACGTGGGTCCAAACGGCAAAAATATTATTACATTGATGTGTTTTTATGTTTGTGGTATGAAATATATGGGACACAGAGCAGGTAAACAGGGAACCGTCTGTGTCCTTCCACATATTTTTTTCACAGTTTCTTTCGGCAGTTGGTATGAATAGAGCCAAAAGTTTAGGTTCGGTGGATTCCATAGTTAGATGTCTGCGACCAGCACAACATTTCCTACATTTTGACCAACTATGATGTATCAAGAGTGAAAACTGTACGGGAGAGAGCTATTTGTTTGGAAAGATTTCAGAGAATCGTACTGCAGCTCCCACTCTAACTCTCAACATTCCGTCCCCATACACACACATTGGAAAATCTGAAACGGTCTGAAAACTGGACGATACATAAACTGTGATTTGTTAGAAACCGTGCTTGATATCAGAATGCCCATTCAGCCCAATAAACAACAAAATCTTGTCTTCGGTTAAAACTTTTAATAATTTTTCTACATTAAAGTATGGAGAAACAGTATGGCCCCAAAGAGGGGTTGTTTTGAGCGATGTTAAGCGATTTCCCGAAGACTTCCCATTAAAGTCTATGGGAAATTTCGCTGCATTTCTTTAACCGATTTCGTTAAAACCGAGCAGAAAATCTGTTTGAAAAGTCATAGCACACCGTTACCGATCATTACACACGTTTTGATGCATTTTGTGTGCATGTGTTGGCAACGCTCCGTGACTAGTAGCGGGACAAAAATGTGGCGTAATAAGTATGCAGGATAATAGTCATTCTGAACTAAGGTATCCTTAAACACATTGATGGTAAAGATGTAAATGTGTGTGTCTGTGTCTGTCTGTGTGTGTCTGTCTGTGTGTGTCTGTGTGTGTGTGTGTGTGTGTGTGTGTCTGTGTCTGTGTGTGTGTGTGTGTGTGTGTGTGTGTGTGTGTGTGTGTGTGTCTGTGTGTGTCTCTACCTTGGTCTTCCCTGGGACCGTCTTGGCGATGCGGTCCCAGCGCTCTGTGGTTCCTCGGGGGAACTGCTGCAGAGCGAGCTCCAGCAGCTTCTGTTGGTTCTGGGTCCAAACGGCGCCGTTCTCCGGAGGCCCCTCCCCCTGCCCCCCCTCCTCCTCCTCCTCCGCCACCGCTACCGGGTCGAAGTCTCTCTGGCGCCGCCCGCGGACCTTCCCCTCCGCCCCGTCCGCCGCCGACTTCCTGTTCCTCTTCCTGACGGCCTGAGCAGCTTCCTGCTCCGCCTCCTCCTCACAGGCTCCACCCTCTCGCTGAGTCATCACGCCGTCGGCAACAGGAAATGACCTCACAGGAGGAAGAGGGCCCTTCAGATCTGACAGCTTCACCAGACCTGGAACACGCCGACAACACCAACCAGGTCAGCAGTTAACCCTTTAGGCGGCGAGTTTTATTTTTAAAAATACTAGATTTTGACACCTAAATTTCAGAAGGCTCTGGCTTGAAAGTGGTTTGAGATAGAGACAAAGTGTAAATGAGACAAATATTGAGAATGACCTAAAGTTTATCTAGGGAGTCATTTTTCCCATCTAATTTCCATGAAATACCTGATATTTTGAAAGAGAGTTGAACTTATTTCATCAGATTTACCCCCCTCTGTCCATTTGTAATGTTGTCCACATATCAAATGAACAGGGAAAAAGTAAATGGTAAGCCAACAGTCGTAAACTAGAACTATTACTACGCCACAAAACCCATGTAAACAGTAGGCGGTTTTTTAGTTAGTTTTTTTTATTTGTGAGTGCTTTTGGACGGGGGGGGGGGTGGGGGCTCACGGCAGCACCCGCTGCTTGTTGAGCACAGTACCGTATTTTCCGGACTACAAGTCACACTTTTTTTCCTACTTTGGCTGGTCCTGCAACTTATAGTCAGGTGCGACTTATATATCAAAATATATATAATTACAATTATTAAATAATTGTATATATAATAACATGTTTTTAAATGTTAATTCATACTGAAAACATTACCGTCTACAGCCGCGAGAGGGCGCTCTAGGCTCGTGACAACTATATGCTGCAAGACAACTGAGAAAGAAAAGAAAATCCTATTCTGCAGATTACAAACTGCAGGTACTAAGATATGCAGACGAAAACAGTAATCGAGCAGCAGAAAGAAAGTTTGAAATGAGGGAGAAACTTGTGAGGGACTGGCGGAAGGTGACTCTTACTGCAATGAAAAAAACAGAGAAAGCTACCCCCCCCCACGCAGCGGTTACCTGGGTTACCTGAGGTGTGGCTCACGTTGTCCTTCACCTGTTTGACTTTAGTGGTCACCTGCAGAAGGAGACAGATCCAGAATCAGATTCTCTGGTTTAAAGGGTTAGGGTTAGGTAAGGTGGTCCCTGGTGTTCAACATGAGGTTCTCTGGTTTAAAGGAACACGCCGACTTATTGGGACTTTATCTTATTCACCGTAACCCCCAGAGTTAGACTAGTCCATACATACCCTTCTCATCTCTTATCGGGACTTTATCTTATTCACCGTAACCCCCAGAGTTAGACTAGTCCATACATACCCTCCTCATCTCTTATTGGGACTTTATCTTATTCACCGTAACCCCCAGAGTTAGACTAGTCCATACAGACCCTTCTCATCTCCGTGCGTGCTGTAACGCTGTCTGACGGCTCCAGCATTAGCTTAGCTTAGCACAGATCCTGCAGGTAACTGGTTCCAACTAGCCTACTGCTCCGAATCGTGACAAAAGTGACAAAATAACGCCAACATGTTCCTATTTGTTGTTGTGATTTGTAGAGTCACAGCATGTACAAAAAACAACGTAACATGAGACACAGCCATCTTCTAACCGTAAACATACTAGGAACTATATTCTCAGACAGGCTTGCTGCGAGCATATCACTCCGCCCAAGTACTATATTCTTCCGCCTGAGAATATAGTTCCCGGTTTGTTTAGGGTTAGAAGATGGCTGTGTCATGTTACGTTGTTTTTTGTACACGCTGACAACAAATCACAACATGTAAACAGGAACATGTTGGTGTTATTTTGTCACTTATTGGGAGCAGTAGGATTACTGGAACCAGTTACCTGCAAGATTGGTACTGATGCTGCTGGAGCTGTCGAACAGCTTTACAGCACTACAAAAATGAGAAGGGTCTGTATGACTGAGTCTAACTCTGGAGTTACAGTGAATAAGATAAAGTCTAATAGGGTGTGGACTAGTCTAACTCTGGGGGTTACTGTGAATAAGATAAAGTCCCAATAAGTTGGCGTGTTCCTTTAAAGGGTTAGGGTTAGGTGAAGGGGTCCCTGGTGTTCAACATGAGGCTCACTCACGTCGCTCACTGACCGCCCCAGCTCATGAGCAATCTTCTCCCAGCGACCAGGACTTCCTCCGGGGAATTTAACCATCAACCTGCTGAGGAGGCTGATCTCC
>NC_053122.1:714700-749700 GCF_010015445.1 Perca fluviatilis | reverse complement strand
AGACACAACCTCAGAGACAGGTAGGACAGAGACAAAACATCAGAGACAACCTCAGGGACAGGTAGGACAGAGACAACCTCAGGGACAGGTAGGACATAGACACAACCTCAGGGACAGGTAGGACAGAGACACAACCTCAGAGACAGGTAGGACAGACACAACCTCAGGGACAGGTAGGACAGAGACACAACCTCAGGGACAGGTAGGACAGACACAACCTCAGGGACAGGTAGGACAGAGACTACCTGTCCTACCTGTCTCTGAGGTTGTGTCTCTGTCCTACCTGTCTCTGAGGTTGTTTCTCTGTCCTACCTGTCCCTGAGGTTGTGTCTCTGTCCTACCTGTCCCTGAGGATGTGTCTCTGAGGTTGTGTCTCTGTCCTACCTGTCTCTGAGGTTGTGTCTCTGTCCCTATGTCCCGAGGAAGTGTCTGAGGTTGTGTCTCTGTCCCCTGTCCCTGAGGAAGTGTCTCTGATGTTTTTTCCCTGTCCTGAGGTTGTCTCTCTATTGTCCCTGAGCTCTGTCTGTCTGAGGTTGTTCTCTGTCCTGTCCTGAGGTTGTCCTTCTGTCCTGAGGTTGTTCCTATCTGTCCCTGAGTTCCTGTCTCTGAGGTTGTGTCTACCTGTCCTGAGTTTGTCTCTGAGGTTTGTCTCTGTCCACCTGTCCTGAGGATGTGTCTGAGGTTGTGTCTCTGTCCTACCTGTCCCCTCCTGAGGTTGTGTCTCTGTCTACCTGTCTGAGGATGTGTCTCTGAGGTTGTGTCTCTGTCTACCTGTCCCCTAGGGTTGTGTCTCTGTCCCCTCTGTCCCTACCTGTCCCTGAGGTTGTGTCTTTCCCTGTCCCTGATGTTGTGTCTGTCTCCCTACCTGTCCCTGATGTTGTGTCCCTGTCCTACCTGTCCCTGAGGTTGTGTCCCTGTCCTACCTGTCCCTGAGGTTGTGTCTCTGTCCTACCTGTCCTTGAGGATGTCTCTGAGGTTGTGTCTCTGTCCTACCTGTCCCTGAGTTTGTGTCTCTGAGGTTGTGTCTCTGTCCTACCTGTCCTACCTGTCCCTGAGGTTGTGTCCCTGTCCTACCTGTCCCTGAGGTTGTGTCCCTGTCCTACCTGTCCCTGAGGTTGTCTCTGTCCTACCTGTCCCTGAGGTTGTGTCTCTGTCCTACCTGTCCCTGAGGATGTGTCTCTGAGGTTGTGTCTCTGTCCTACCTGTCCTACCTGTCCCTGATGTTGTGTCCCTGTCCTACCTGTCCCTGAGGTTGTGTCTCTGTCCTACCTGTCCTACCTGTCCCTGATGTTGTGTCCCTGTCCTACCTGTCTCTGAGGTTGTGTCCCTGTCCTACCTGTCCCTGAGGTTGTGTCCCTGTCCTACCTGTCCCTGAGGTTGTGTCTCTGTCCTACCTGTCCCTGAGGATGTGTCTCTGAGGTTGTGTCTCTGTCCTACCTGTCCCTGAGTTTGTGTCTCTGAGGTTGTGTCTCTGTCCTACCTGTCCCTGAGTTTGTGTCTCTGAGGTTGTGTCCCTGTCCTACCTGTCCCTGAGGTTGTGTCTCTGTCCTACCTGTCCCTGAGTTTGTGTCTCTGAGGTTGTGTCTCTGTCCTACCTGTCCCTGAGGTTGTGTCTCTGTCCTACCTGTCCTA
Organism: Perca fluviatilis; assembly: GCF_010015445.1. Classification (NCBI taxonomy): domain Eukaryota; kingdom Metazoa; phylum Chordata; class Actinopteri; order Perciformes; family Percidae; genus Perca; species Perca fluviatilis. Next base: position 748,068 of record NC_053122.1, on the reverse strand, counting down.
CCTGTCCCTGAGGTTGTGTCTCTGTCCTACCTGTCCCTGAGGTTGTGTCTCTGTCCTACCTGTCCCTGAGGTTGTGTCTCTGTCCTACCTGTCCTACCTGTCCCTGAGGTTGTGTCTCTGTCCTACCTGTCCTACCTGTCCCTGAGGTTGTGTCTCTGTCCTACCTGTCCGTGTGGCTGCACTGTTAGAGTGCATTTGGGAGAATCATACGAGGATGAGCAGCCAGTTGAGATGGTGTGTGTCCTTGAGAACTGTAAGTCGTATAACTTCTGTTGTCAGTTCATTGAAGCCTGGTCTTGTAAATTTAAATTAAGTTCTCTCTTGTGTGTCCTTCGGGTCCCGGTGACCCTATAGGACACACAAGAGTTAACATAAGAATTATCTAGACCGGTTTCAATTAACCTGTGACTTAAGACGGGAGGTGGTTTTGAAATAAAGGAGGGGGTCTGTGGTCTCAGAGGACCTGCCCCCACTGCTAAAATAAACCCTAAAGGAAACTGTTATTAATCAGTTATATTTAATATAAAAGCGTTTACTGGGGACAACTTCCTGCTCAGCTTCAGCTTCTTCTCTCTGCTGCTGTTTCATCAGCTGGTAGTCTTCGTAGTACTGCTTCAGCTCCTGAAACACAGAGACAGACAGGTTAGTCCTCGTAGTACTGCTTCAGATCCTGAAACACAGAGACAGACAGGTTAGTCCTCGTAGTACTGCTTCAGCTCCTGAAACACAGAGACAGACAGGTTAGTCCTCGTAGTACTGCTTCAGCTCCTGAAACACAGAGACAGACAGGTTAGTCCTCATAGTACTGCTTCAGCTCCTGAAACACAGAGACAGACAGTTAGTCCTCATAGTACTGCTTCAGATCCTGAAACACAGAGACAGACAGGTTAGTCCTCGTAGTACTGCTTCAGCTCCTGAAACACAGAGACAGACAGGTTAGTCCTCGTAGTACTGCTTCAGATCCTGAAACACAGAGACAGACAGGTTAGTCCTCATAGTACTGCTTCAGCTCCTGAAACACAGAGACAGACAGTTAGTCCTCATAGTACTGCTTCAGCTCCTGAAACACAGAGACAGACAGGTTAGTCCTCATAGTACTGCTTCAGCTCCTGAAACACAGAGACAGACAGGTTAGTCCTCGTAGTACTGCTTCAGCTCCTGAAACACAGAGAGACAGAGACAGACAGAGTCTGCAGCTCGTACCTGGACGGTGTGCGGCAGGTTCTTGATGGACAGGTAGAGCCAGATGCTGAGCTTCAGAGGGAGGATGTCCTGCCAGTGTGGCCGCTCGTAAGCTCTGAAACAACAAGCACACGTTACGATTTATCCTGTTACATTATCATCAGACACACACACAAACACACACACAGAGAGTAGCGCCAGGATTTATCCTGTTACGTTATCATCAGACAAACACACACAGAGAGAGTAGCGCCAGGATTTATCCTGTTACGTTACCAACAGACAAACATCGTACATAAACACACGAGTCAGCTCTAGCGGCATCGCCAGATAACGCTTACACTTCTGAAAAAAGGTAAATAACTAGACCAACGGTTGTTCAAATATGGAGAAATGTAAACGTTTCTGTCCTTTTGTCTGTTATGAACGTTGTCGTTACTACCGCGTTGCATTGTGGGATACTGATGCCAGCGTAGTGTCCAAGAGGGTTAGCCTCTCTCCACACAGCATAGCTCCTATAGCGTCATTCTGATGCTACCAGGCTAACGATTGGGTCATAACCACGAGACTTACTGCCCACAGTAGAGGAATTACCGTATAGTACAGAAGCAGTATGTGTACCTGTGGGTGTGTACTAACAGGAGCAGTATGTGTACCTGTGGGTGTGTACTACTGAAGTAGTATGTGTACCTGTGGGTGTGTACTAACAGGAGCAGTATGTGTACCTGTGGGTGTGTACTAACAGGAGCAGTATGTGTACCTGTGGGTGTGTACTAACAGCAGCAGTATGTGTACCTGTGGGTGTGTACTACTGAAGTAGTATGTGTACCTGTGGGTGTGTACTAACAGAAGTAGTATGTGTACCTGTAGGTGTGTACTAACAGGAGTAGTATGTGTACCTGTGGGTGTCTACTACCGGGAACAGCAAGTAGTATGTAAACAGGAAGTAGTATGTGTACCTGTGGGTGTCTACTACCGGGAACAGCAAGTAGTATGTAAACAGGAAGTAGTATGTGTACCTGTGGGTGTCTACTACCGGGAACAGCAAGTAGTATGTAAACAGGAAGTAGTATGTGTACCTGTCGTGCGTGGCGCTGCGCAGCTCGTCTGGCGGTCTGGAGCTCAGCTTCTTCTTCTTCTCTTTCTTCTTCTTACTCAGCAGCTCGTCCTGAAACACAGAGGAGGACCAGAACACGGTGTTACCTGTAAGCTGGGCTCTGATTGGCTGTAAGCTGGGCTCTGATTGGCTGTAAGCTGTGCTCTGATTGGCTGTGCTCTGATTGGCTGTAAGCTGTGCTCTGATTGGCTGTATCACCTAGTCTGGCTATCAGACCGAGCTCCACCTTTGAAGACTGAACATCAGTCTGGGGAGTCTGCTCTGCACAAGAGGCGGGATCAACGGGAATAGGTCAGATGACTCTGTACATGATTGGATAGTCCTTCAACCAATCAGAGCAACATAACAAGATAATAGCGACCAAGCGGCATCAACCAGTCGCGCCAGCTGCCACCCTGCATTGAACTCAAAACAAGTAGCATTGTGCTGTGCTCTCTCATCATCATGTTAAAAACCGCCAATATGGATAATATAAGCCAGTTTGTGATTGGTCCCTGCAGATTTTTAAAAAGGTAACGGAAAATAATAATTACAGGTGTCCAGCCTGAGCTGGGGAGGAATCAACCCCCGCTCTATATCTCCCCAGCTGTTTCTCCAGGTAATACGAGATGGGGCAAATTACAGCGCAGTGAGGATAGGAAGAGTGCCCCAAGAAAAAAAAAAAAAAAGAGAGGAAGGCCAAGCTCAGCGTTTCTCATCTTCCTCCGCGTCTATAGTAACAAGACCGCTGGATCCATTCTCCAGGATGTCATCATACCTGATGATGTCATACACACACTACAGTTAGTAACACACAAAAATACTAACACATACACCTGATGTCACACACACAGTTAATAAAATTATATATATATATATATATATATATACATATATACATATATATATATATATATATACTATATATATATATATATATATATATATATATATATATATACATATATATATATATATATATATATATATATATATATATATATATATATATATATATATATATATACATATATATATATATATATATATATATATATACATATATATATATATATATATATATATATATATATATATATATATATATATATATATATATATATATATATATATATACACATACACACATATATACATACATACATACATACATACATACACACATACATATACATACATACATACACACACACACATATATATATATACACACACACTACAGTTAATATACACACACAGTTAGTAATATATATACACACACACACACACTGCGGTGAGACTCACTTGCGTCGGCGCTCCTCGTCCTTCAGGACTTCATAAATCGCCACCAGCTGAAAATTAAAGCAAAAATAATCTGATCCTTAAACTCTGTTATGATGAGATGAGTTAATAAAAAGTGATTTAGAGTTCTGGCTCTAGAGCTCTGAGTCTGTAGAGGGAACAGCACGCTGGCTCTAGAGCTCTGAGTCTGTCGAGGGAACAGGATGCTCTAGAGCTCTGAGTCTGTAGAGGGAGCAGGACGCTGGCTCTAGAGCTCTGAGTCTGTAGAGGGAACAGGACGCTGGCTCTAGAGCTCTGAGTCTGTAGAGGGAACAGGATGCTCTAGAGCTCTGAGTCTGTCGAGGGAGCAGGATGCTGGCTCTAGAGTTCTGAGTCTGTAGAGGGAACAGGACGCTGGCTCTAGAGCTCTGAGTCTGTAGAGGGAACAGGACGCTGGCTCTAGAGTTCTGAGTCTGTAGAGGGAACAGGATGCCGGCTCTAGAGCTCTGAGCCTGTAGAGGGAACAGTATGCTCTAGAGCTCTGAGTCTGTAGAGGGAACAGGATGCTGGCTCTAGAGCTCTGAGTCTGTAGAGGGAACAGGATGCTGGCTCTAGAGCTCTGAGTCTGTAGAGGGAACAGGATGCTGGCTCTAGAGCTCCGAGTCTGTCGAGGGAGCAGGATGCTGGCTCTAGAGCTCTGAATCTGTAGAGGGAACAGGACGGTGGCTCTAGAGCTCTGAGTCTGTAGAAGGAGCAGGACGCTGGCTCTAGAGCTCTGAGTCTGTAGAGGGAACAGGATGCTCTAGAGCTCTGAGTCTGTAGAGGGAACAGGATGCTCTAGAGCTCTGAGTCTGTAGAGGGAACAGGATGCTCTAGAACTCTGAGTCTGTAGGGGGAACAGGATGCTGGCTCTAGAGCTCTGAGTCTGTAGAGGGAACAGGATGCTCTAGAGCTCTGAGTCTGTAGAGGGAGGATGCTGGCTCTAGAGCTCTGAGTCTGTAGAGGGAGCAGGACGCTGGCTCTAGAGCTCTGAGTCTGTAGAGGGAAGAGGATGCTCTAGAGCTCTGAATCTGTAGAGGGAGCAGGACGCTGGCTCTAGATCTCCGAGTCTGTAGAGGGAACAGGATGCTCTAGAGCTCTGAGTCTGTAGAGGGAACAGGACGCTGGCTCTAGAGCTCTGAGTCTGTAGAGGGAGCAGGATGCTGGCTCGAGAGCTCTGAGTCTGTAGAGGGAACAGGATGCTGGCTCTAGAGCTCTGAGTCTGTAGGGGGAACAGGATGCTGGCTCTAGAGCTCTGAGTCTGTAGAGGGAACAGGATGCTCTAGAGCTCTGAGTCTGTAGAGGGAGGATGCTGGCTCTAGAGCTCTGAGTCTGTAGAGGGAGCAGGACGCTGGCTCTAGAGCTCTGAGTCTGTAGAGGGAACAGGATGCTGGCTCTAGAGCTCTGAGTCTGTAGGTGGAACAGGATGCGGGCTCTAGAGCTCTGAGTCTGTAGAGGGAACAGGATGCTGGCTCTAGAGCTCTGAGTCTGTAGAGGGAGCAGGACGCTGGCTCTAGATCTCCGAGTCTGTAGAGGGAACAGGATGCTCTAGAGCTCTGAGTCTGTAGAGGGAACAGGACGCTGGCTCTAGAGCTCTGAGTCTGTAGAATGGATGCTGGCTGCTGGCTCTAGAGCTCTGAGTCTGTAGAGGGAACAGGATGCTCTAGAGCTCTGAGTCTGTAGAGGGAACAGGACGCTGGCTATAGAGCTCTGAGTCTGTAGAAGGAGCAGGATGCTGGCTCTAGAGCTCTGAGTCTGTAGAAGGAGCAGGATGCTGGCTCTAGAGCTCTGAGTCTGTAGAAGAACTTTTTAAACAGGATGCTGGCTCTAGAGCTCTGAGTCTGTAGAGGGAACAGGATGTCGGCTCTCTGAGTCTCTAGAGCTCTGAGTCTGTAGAGGGAACAGGATGCTGGCTCTAGAGCTCTGAGTCTGTAGAGGGAACAGGATGCTGGCTCTAGAGCTCTGAGTCTCTAGAGGGAACAGGATGCTGGCTCTAGAGCTCTGAGTCTGTAGAGGGAACAGGATGCTGGCTCTAGAGCTCTGAGTCTGTAGAGGGAACAGGACGCTGGCTATAGAGCTCTGAGTCTGTAGAAGGAGCAGGATGCTGGCTCTAGAGCTCTGAGTCTGTAGAAGGAGCAGGATGCTGGCTCTAGAGCTCTGAGTCTGTAGAGGGAACAGGACGCTGGCTCTAGAACTCTGAATCTGGAGAGGGAACAGGATGCTCTAGAGCTCTGAGTCTGTAGAGGGAACAGGATGCTGGCTCTGGAGCTCTAGAGCTCTGAGTCTGTAGAGGGAACAGGATGCTGGCTCTAGAGCTCTGAGTCTGTAGGGGGAACAGGATGCTGGCTCTAGAGCTCTGAGTCTGTAGGGGGAACAGGATGCTGGCTCTAGAGCTCTGAGTCTGTAGAGGGAACAGGATGCTCTAGAGCTCTGAGTCTGTAGAGGGAAGAGGATGCTCTAGAGCTCTGAGTCTGTAGAGGGAGCAGGACGCTGGCTCTAGAGCTCCGAGTCTGTAGGGGGAACAGGATGCTGGCTCTAGAGCTCTGAGTCTCTAGAGCTCTGAGTCTGTAGAGGGAACAGGATGCTGGCTCTAGAGCTCTGAGTCTGTAGAGGGAACAGGATGCTGGCTCTAGAGCTCTGAGTCTCTAGAGGGAACAGGATGCTGGCTCTAGAGCTCTGAGTCTCTAGAGCTCTGAGTCTGTAGAGGGAACAGGATGCTGGCTCTAGAGCTCTGAGTCTGTAGAGGGAACAGGATGCTGGCTCTAGAGCTCTGAGTCTCTAGAGGGAACAGGATGCTGGCTCTAGAGCTCTGAGTCTGTAGAGGGAACAGGATGCTGGCTCTAGAGCTCTGAGTCTGTAGAGGGAACAGGATGCTGGCTCTAGAGCTCTGAGTCTGTAAGGGGAACAGGATGCTGGCTCTAGAGCTCTGAGTCTCTAGAGCTCTGAGTCCGTAGAGGGAGCAGGATGCTGGCTCTAGAGCTCTGAGTCTCTAGAGCTCTGAGTCTCTAGAGGGAGCAGGACGCTGGCTCTAGAGCTCTGAGTCTGTAGAGGGAACAGGATGCTCTAGAGCTCTGAGTCTGTAGAGCTCTGAGGGAAATCATTTAGAAGAATAAAGAGTTTCTCACCTGTCTGAACTGAGTTTCAGCGTTTTCATCTCTGTTCTTATCAGGATGAAGAGAGAGAGACAGCCGGCGATACGCCTTCTTCACCTCTAATGCTGAGGCATCCTGAGAGACAGACAGGTTAGAGAGACAATCAGGTTAGAGTTAGAGAGGCAGACAGGTTAAAGAGACAGACAGGTTAGAGTTAGACAGACAGGTTAGAGTTAGAGAGGCAGACAGACAGGTTAGAGAGACAGACAGACAGACAGAGAGAGAGACAGACAGAGGTCAGCAAGGCTTCAGGAGATTATTAATTAATAAAGCATAAACAGACTGCAGGTTTGTCCCTTCCGTTTCTATTATTGTGTCCACCATTTATATCAGTGAGGGTGGACACAATAATAGAAACACCTCTCAGCATGACCCATAAACTCGTTAGCATGTGGAACTGGACTACAGCTGCTAGCTAACGTTAGCTTAGCCCAGGCCCGGATTGGCTAATCGGGAGCACCGGGAAAATTCCCGGTGGGCCGGTCTATTTTTTTGGCCGCGAGGGCCGTTGTCATGGCACTGGGTTTAAATATGGATGCTGTCCCTAGGCTGCCTGCACTTACAGCAGCCCCACTTTTTTATTTATTATTTTACCGCAGTCCCACTCTTTTTTATTTAATATTTTCTCGCAGAGTGCAGCCTGCAGGTTAATGATGACGTGATTATCTTTTGACTCTCTGGCCCCGCCCCCGACACGGCACCTTGCAAGTTGCTCAAAATAAAAAAAGTCAGATAAAAATGGATAACAGGAAGCGCAAAGGCGGCGCTGAAAAGGCCAGAATAAAAAAGAAGAAAGCTTTGGAAACTGACGCGGCCAAATGTTTTAAGCTGAGCACATTTTCCTCAAAAAGAACAAATAAAGACGACGAGGCCGGTAAGTAAGCTAACGTTAAGGTAGTTAAGAGCACTGCAAGATGCTAGCGACCGTGCAAAACAACGTTGTCTGCAAACCACCGTTCATGTATCAAACTTTTTCTTGTAGCTCTTCAGCAGCAGCCGGTCTAGTCCGGTTTGCTGCTAACAGTGAAGAGCAAGGCCCGGTTTCAGTACCCGATCCGTTCCACCTGCACAATCCGTTCTGCGCATGTGCAAGATGACATGTATGCCATGACGTAGGCGCAGATGATAATGCTGCGTTCATTCCACCTCGAAATAACAGGCACCGCTTCCACCTGCACGATCCGTTCTGCGCATGCGCAAGATGTTCACACGCTAGCCTCCAGCTAACGTTAGTTAGCTAATAGCTAATTCGGTGGACCGCTAGGTGATTATAGCGGTCTGCCGTTAGCCTCCCCCGGGAAGCCAACGTTAGTTTAGCTAACGGTTAATTTGGCTAACCGCTAGCTGATTGCAGCGGTCTGCCGTTAGCCTCCACAGTTAAGCTAACGTTAGTTTAGCTAACAGCTAATTCGGCTAACTGCTAGCTGAGACAGCATGTAAACTTTAAAAGACCCTCAAAATAAAACTTGAAAATAAACGTTAACACATATAACAGCTGTTAGGTCAGTTCTACTTTACTTGTGCTCATTTAAAATACAATCACTCAATACTTGTCTTTATTGTTATTACTGTAATGTCTTAATTTAGCTGTAGCTGCTTTTCCCATTAAGTTTGACTTAACGTTATTTTAGACTGAATCTAGCTGCAGAAACAACGTAACCAGTGGGGCGGTGCCTGTTATTTCGAGGTGGCATGAACGCAGCATTATCATCTGCGCCTACGTCATGGCATACGTGTCATCTTGCACATGCGCAGAACGGATTGTGCAGGTGGAACGGATCGGGTACTGACACCCGGTAACGTTACCAAGCTCCAGTCATGACCAACACACCAGAATGGGCAGGTAGGATTGTCATTCAGAAGAACTAATAGTAATGAAGAGCGCTGCTCAATGAAAAATGCCCTGAGATAATTAATGATACCTGATGATTCAGCAATACATTAATAAAACTGACTTGACTTGATTTGAAAGCTTTGTAAAAAGGGGATATTTGTGGTGAGAAATAAATGTAAGAAATTTCATTTAGTGTCAGAAACATAGCCAGGACCCAGTTGAATGCTCTCACTGTGAAAGACACCGGTAAGCTGCTGTTGTACCAGTGTGTGTGAATAAGCATTATCACTGAAAAAAATGCTTTTCTTACTTAGTATCTTACTTGTTTCCAGTTCAAATATCTAAATATTCTTAATTCAAGATACATTTACTAGACAAGTGAAATGGCATAAGAAATTGTCTTGTTTTCTGAAAAAAAAAAAAAAACTAAAAATTAAGTGATTTTGTTTTTTTGTCGTTTCTTAAAACAAGCTACATCTAAAACTATTATTTTTCTTACCCCATTGGCAGATAATTTAGCTTGTTTTAAGCAAAAAAATCACTTAATTTTGAGGTGTTTTTTCATACTTGTTTAGTAAATGCATCTTGATGTAAGATTTTTTTATTTGGATATTTGGACTGGAAACGAGACAAAACTACTAAGTAAGAAAAGCATTTTTTTTGCAGTGATCACATTAGTTACAATATAACAACTTTATATGCCCAACTGTTACTAGTGACCCATTATGTTTTTAATCAAACAATAGTGAATATAATATAATGTATCATCATTTCCAATTTGGAAATTATATTTTTCAAAAATACAATGAATTACAAGGCAGTAGAGAACAGTGCGCCTATTGCAGACTTATATTTTTAATTACATTATTTTAATATAGTCAGTCGTGAACTAAAGTGGGCCGGTCTAAGGCATGAAACTCCAGGGCTGAAAATGAGCCCCAATCCGGCCCTGGCTTAGCCTCTCTGTGTGTGTGCGTGGCACTCTGCTGTTAGCAGCTGCTGCGCTGTAACCATGGAAACAGTTAGCATCAGCAGTTAGCACGTGTAACCAGTGGATTTCTGTCTTGTGTGACGCTGCGGTCTCTTTCTGGAGATAATCTCTCAAATCACTCAACAGGAATGTGGGAGAAATATTAACAACATCTTTAACAATGAGCGTGTGTGAAACGTAAACACTGCAGTAACGGCGGTGTGTTGGCGCTTGCGCAGTGTGCTCGTGTTGACGTCGACACGTGTAGCGGATGAGATCTAGCGTCCTCCCTGCACTATAACACATCCATATGGCTACAGCAGACCCATTTAACCCTTCTTATATATTGTCTATGATTTAAACACAGATAGTTCCAAACAGGAGATAAGAACGGACCTGGTCCAGAGACATGAACTGGTAGAAGCTCTGCGGGATCTCCTCCACCAGGTCCAGCAGCTCCAGGTCCGCGTCCCAGGCCCACAGAGGGGGGACCGCGGCTAGCAGCAGGGCCAGGCCGAGCAGTGTGGGTCCACAGGGAGCCAGGCCGAGCCGCGGGGGCCCGCAGGGGCCCAAACACACCCGCATATCACCGACACACAGTCACAATAACACACTAACCACGGCGATAAGAACTCTGCTCTGAGTGCTACCGTCAGCCTCACAGGACCGGAAACACTGCCGGTCACATCCGGGTTAGGGCGCTGTCACAATAAAAGTCCTCTCTGCGAGTATTACAGACTTTACTTTTTATTTAGCGCCCCCTACAACAGTTTAAAGAAGTAGCCCCGGCAGTGCGTTTCACCTAGACCCATTGATTGATTGATTGATTGATTGATTTATTAGACAGTAACATAAATAAATGCATAACAAAATGCCAACACAGTGACATTGTACATTTATTACCCATGAGATTTGGGATGCATATATATATGTATATATATAGTGTATATATATATATATATATATATATATATATATATATATATATATATATATATATATATATAAGAAAACATTAACATTACGTTATCTTTGTTATCGTGTCTCCATGTTTTCACCCAACAGGGGTCTCATTTATAAACACGCAAAGGTTGTGATTTATAAAAAACAAACTTGACGGGAGAATGTGCGGTCCTCCACGCAAACTCTGACCCATGCGTACGTACATTGGAGACAAAATAGGAATTGGAGACTAAGATTGTGAGGTGGTGAACTGAAGTCAGACTGCAGACAGTAAATGGGAATAAGATTACTCGTAATATTTTCTAGTATTGATGCCTCACGCACATTCTTTCACTCATATATCACGTTACCATGAAGATGAAATCCAGCAGTGTTATTTGCGCTTGTATGGAGTGATAACTGTTCCATAAACACCTCCAAATATTTAATAAAAACTTGTTCTTAATATTTAATCAGCGCTGTCTCGCCGTCACATTGTCCACTACGGAGCACAGGAGGAGGAGATGGCCCGACTGCATGGAATACAGGATAGCATCAAACCCTACCATTAGATAACGGCAGAACACAGTGTAAATAACTAAATATCTGTCTTTAAAACTATGCATATATCATCAAATGTCAAAGTCTGGAAATACAGCCGTTAAGCTCTCGCGCAATCGTTACCCTTGTCCTCGTTATCAGTCCTCCATGAAGAAAAGTGTGTTTGATTACATTTCATCTTCAGATTGTATCTCGGGGTGGGGGATACCACTAGTTGATGCTGTGATTTTAGCAAAGTGTTAACAATCACAAATTGTTGTAAACATATAAATACTGCGGTGAACCCGTGCGTAATGCTGCATGATGGCCCTGCTGGTCCTGCAGGAGGACTACGCTAATGGAAGAATCAGGAGAAAAAGAGACTTCAGGGACCATGACGATGACTGGCTAATATGCGGATTTAGATTCCCTAAAGCTGAGCTCTTGGATCTATGTACTGAATTGGGTCCAGTAGAGAGGGCAACGCACCAGAACCGTGCCATCCCGGTCCATCCCGGTCCAAATACAAGTCCTCGCAACACTAGGGGCAACTGGTTGTTTCCAGAGGGAAATGTCAGACAGCTAAGTGTTTTTTATAAATATTATATATAATCTTCACCTTTATCACTAAGGCTTGTTTGGATATAATATATAGTTCTGTTAAATCGTATATGTCTGGTATATCGAAGCTGTCCCCGAGTGCTGTAATGCCTGCTGTTTTGGATCTATTATTAATATATGTAGTTATAGATCAGGTCTACACTGCAAGAACAGGCCGAAATTATAATTCAATTTGCAGCAATTCCTGAACGTCTGAGAAGTTTTTAGCTTTTTCTCCACCAGTCGTCATGATTCGGCATAACGATATATATATATATAAAACATATAATTTACAACGCAAACAAACACATTTATGGTTAAAAATGGGCGTGTACAGGGCGGGATAAGAGGCTGATCCATGTAAGCACACTTGTAGGTAATTGTGATATATTTTACACACGGTTTTATAAATCAGACTTTTTTTTGCCATACGCCATTTTGGGCGCACGTACACTTATAGTAAGGATCCTACGCACAGTTTTATAAATGAGACACCTGATGCTCTCAGCTACGGCCAATCGTTGGTGGCAGTCATGCAACAAGTTGTTATGCCAAATGCCAATATAACAGAAGAAGAAGAACACGCATCCCGACAACGTAAACGCTGGCAGTAGGAAAAACAACGTAATCACGGGGGCGGTCCCTGTTATTCCCAGGTGGCATGAACGCACCATTAACATGTGACGCGTGACACTTAACACGTGACAGACATATGACATGTGACAGACATGTGACAGACATGTGACATGTGACAGACGTGACATATGACAGACATGTGACATGTGACAGACGTGTGACATGTGACAGACGTGACAGACATGTGACATGTGACAGACATGTGACAGACGTGTGACATGTGACAGACGTGACATATGACAGACATGTGACAGACATGTGACAGACGTGTGACATGTGACAGACGTGACATATGACAGACATATGACATGTGACAGACGTGACAGACATGTGACACGTGACAGACATGTGACATGTGACAGACATGTGACATGTGACAGACATGTGACAGACATGTGACAGACATGTGACAGACGTGACATATGACAGACATGTGACATGTGACAGACGTGACAGACATGTGACATGTGACAGACATGTGACATGTGACTGACATGTGACAGACGTGACATATGACAGACATGTGACATGTGACAGACATGTGACATATGACAGACATGTGACATGTGACAGACATGTGACATGTGACAGACATGTGACATGTGACTGACATGTGATTGACATGTGACAGACATGTGACATGTGACAGACATGTGACATGTGACAGACATGTGACATGTGACAGACGTGACAGACATGTGACAGACATGTGACAGACATGTGACAGACATGTGACAGACATGTGACAGACATGTGACACGTGACAGACATGTGACATGTGACAGACGTGACAGACATGTGACACGTGACAGACATGTGACAGACATGTGACATGTGACAGACGTGACAGACATGTGACAGACATGTGACAGACATGTGACATGTGACAGACATGTGACAGACATGTGACAGACATGTGACATGAAAATAAATCCAAAGAAAGAAAGAAATCCTCCAAAATCTTAACTTTTTATTAAAATAACACCAGTTACATAAAATAAGAGCTTAGATAACTACAGAGACGACTCAAAGCTACGCGATTTATACGACAGCAGCGTCCATAGCAACCACCGTAGCAACGATAGTAAACGTTGCTTTCCAACAGCGAGACCTGAAAGAGTCAATCAAACTAAAGAGCTTACAAAGAGAAGGAAAATAAAATTTTATCAAAATACATTTTAATGCCAAAACTATCTTGAAATCTGTCCCCTTGAATAAATGACTTTACCGTCAGAGATTAAGAGAATCAAACCTCCGGCTGTTAAAGGTGCCCTAGCTGCCACACATATTTCATGACTTTGTGGTAATGTCTGAAGGTCTACCAAGCCATTCTAGCGTGGTATAGAAAGCCTGCAGGAAGACTCAGCTCGATTTCTGCCAGTTCTCATTAATATTCAACAAGCTAAGCTGTTTGAATCTGATTGGCTAACAGCTATCCAATGACAGCCTGGCTGTCAGAATCCTTTACCCAGCCCAACTGGGCGAGCTCATGAATAGTAATGAGGTCAGGTAGTATGATGTCAGACTGACCAGCTGTTGTGATTGGTCTGATTTCTCTGCTTATTTCTGTTCAGTGTCTAGAGCTGACAGAGGAGGCAGCAGTTCATTTTCACATTCACATTACACAAACACATATGGACCTGACACATTTAAAAAAATGCAAGTAAAAACGGTTTTGTATGGCAGAGCACCTTTAAACCAACAGAAGAGATTAAAGGCTCTGACCCACCAATCAGACGGACGACCGTCAGCAGTAAAGCCAGTCGGACTGATCAGTCTCCCCGAGGTCCAAAAAGTTCCTCAGAACACAGCTAAGAGATGCCGACTTTAGCGTACGTTCTGCACGTGCGCGAGACGTAATACGTCTCTATAACAGCAGGCGGCGCTAAAATGAAAATGACAAATGACGAACGCGTCACATGGGTCTGGTTGCTCCCCGACCATCATGGCGCCTTCGTTGGGAATCCGATCTCATATTGTACTGAAGTGTATTAACACCCTATTTTATTCTGCACATTCTATAACTTGTATTTAAGTTATATCTGAACTATCTATATGCATGATGATCCAAATGAACTTTACCCCACTTTCACAGGACACTTCTCCGGAAACATCTGGAAAGCGTTATCAGTGGGGCCCCCAAGATAGAGATGTCTTTGTTGAATAGAAGCCCAGTTGGCTTGTAGCCATTGGTCTATTATTGATCCCACCCTAAGTTATGAAGTATAGATATACCATGTGTTAACAGCAGAACCTCAGAGAGACAATTTTTTGAGAATCTGGGTGCGGTCCTCTCCGAGCTCTGCAGAAGCTTGTAAATTGATGCTGAGTTCTTTGATGTAAATAAACCTTTATTATCAAGAAACCGTGTCAGCGGATTCCTCTCCATACAGCATTACAGCATCGCTATTACAAAATACACCACAGTACTAAAATAGTTCACCGAAACGTGTTTCTGAAAACATTTGAAGAGAGAAATAGGCCGTGCAGTTGCTGAATCTGTCTTCAACAAAGGTCAGTTTAAAATATTTTCATCAGATTTAGAAAGACTCTAGTCACACTCATCCTGGTTATCTGATTGGATAAACCATCTGTCTATCACCACCTATATGTTGGCGATACACTGGCCAAATCAACCAATCAGATCAAACTCTTGCCGAAACCAGTCGGGAGAAGAGCAGAAACATCTTTTCCTCCGAGAAAAGCCTCCAGTGCCGTTTTTTTTTGCTCTTCTTTCAATGAAGGAATACTTTCTAATTCAGATAAAACTTGCTGCGATAGCTACGCTCATCTCATCCGTGGAAGCCGCCACGTTGTTTAGACTGAACAGTTGCTTCTCGTTGGGTCACACCTAAACCCGCCTCAAAACCAACGCTAATTGGTCGGTCGTTTGGCGAACGGCTCCAAATTTTCTCTATCTCAAGATGCCAGACTGATCTGCGAGTGGAAAACTGGAGCTCAAAAATGTAAATCAATAAAATGTTTGTATTAGGAAGCAAAACATTCAAGTAAGGCCTTAGCTTGTCTCTCCTCTTTCATTAAATAAATCAACAGTTGTAGTTAGAAGTGGCCGGTGCCAGTGCCAGCTGGAGACGTCCTCGAGGGATGAGAGTGGAAATAAGAGCTGAGATGGGGCAACACTCTTTTTAAACTGTGAAAGCATTCACATAAACCTATCAACATGATGCCCTTAGAAAGTAATAACACCATAAACCATCTTATATTCCAATTTGTTATGAGCTATAAGCCCCAAACTCCACTCGGACATGGTCCCCAACAAACTCGGTCTCAGGACGGTCTCAGGACGTTCTCACGAGGCTACGTGATTCGCTTGTCAAGGGTTAGCACTCCACCAATCAGATTGGTCATTGAGTCCGACTGCCCGCCCACCGATTCAACAAGTCAAATCGGCCCAAATGAACGCCGACGGCCCCTTGGACGGACGACGGCATGGACCACAGCGAACAGACTCGAGTCCCTGACCTCGCCAGACTGTCAGACGGCCGATTGGCTCGGTGTGTCGGCGCCGTTAGAGAGCGTGAGCGTGACTCAAACCTCCGTGTTCACAGAGCAGTTAACCTCCTGTTGACCTCGGGTCTAAGCGGACCCATTCTCAAAAAGTTTCTATATCAGAAATTTGGGTTTCTTTCAACCAAATTGTCAAAAAAAATAACGTGGATGGTTCCCTACAACGCTCTTCACAAGTAAGTCTCACTCCTCCTATTTTATTGCATTTAAAAAAAAAAAATACAAAAAAACGTTGAAAGATGTGACAAAACATCAGGAAAAAAAGAAACGTTGGAAAAGCAGTTTAAAATGAAACAACGGGAAGACAACACAGAGCTGTTAACCCGACAGAAGAGAGTTAGAGAATCAAACCTCCGGCTGTTAACCCGACAGAAGAGAGTAAGAGAATCAAACCTCCGGCTGTTAACCCGACAGAAGAGAGTTAGAGAATCAAACCTCCGGCTGTTAACCCGACAGAAGAGAGTAAGAGAATCAAACCTCCGGCTGTTAACCCGACAGAAGAGAGTTAGAGAATCAAACCTCCGGCTGTTAACCCGACAGAAGAGAGTAAGAGAATCAAACCTCCGGCTGTTAACCCGACAGAAGAGAGTAAGAGAATCAAACCTCCGGCTGTTAACCCGACAGAAGAGATCTAGAGAATCAAACCTCCGGCTGTTAACCCGATCATCTCCTCCAGGTTCGGGTCATTTCATCCTCTCACTTGTTCCTCGATGTCTTTGAGATCACTGGTCGGACTGCTGTTGACATTTTAGTTGCTTCTTTCTTTCTGTGTGTGTTTGTGTCTCTGTGTGTGTGTTTGTGTCTGTGTGTGTGTGTGTGTCTCTGTGTGTGCTTGTGTCTCTCTCTCTGTGTATGTGTCTCTGTGTGTGTGTGTGTGTGTGTGTGTGTGTCTCTCTTTGTGTGTGTGTGTCTGTGTCTCTGTCTGTGTGTGTGTGTGTGTGTGTGTGTGTGTGCAGGCTACGAGCAGACTCCGCCCCCCCTGCAGGCTACCAGCAGACTCCACCCCCCCTGCAGGCTACCAGCAGACTCCACCCCCCCTGCAGGCTACCAGCAGACTCCGCCCCCCTCGTCATGTCCATAAAGGTCAGCCAGCTTCCTGAACCTCGGCCCCCACTCTCTCAGGAACTCGTAGTCCTGCTCGGACTCCAACGAGTCCAACGAGTTTAAAGAGTTCAGGGAGCTGAGAGACTCGGCAGCCGAGCCACTGCCCTCGAAGGCGTAGGTCTGCAGCGAGTCGTAGGGCGGCGCTGCCAAGTCCCGGTCCGCCTCCTGCAGTCTGACCCCGATGAAATCCTGGAACAGATGCTGCTTATCCACCTGGGACTCTGGGGGGTAGACATCGTGGTCTCTAAGGGGTCCTGGTGGCAGCAGGAGGACATCATGGTCTCTGAGGGGTCCCAGTGGCAGCTGGAGAACGTCGTGGTCTCTGAGAGGTCCCGGTGGCAGCGGGAGGACATCGTGGTCTTTGAGGGATCCCAGTGGCAGCGGGAGGACATCGTGGTCTCTGAGAGGTCCCGGTGGCAGCGGGAGGACATCGTGGTCTCTGAGAGGTCCCGGTGGCAGCGGGAGGACATCGTGGTCTTTGAGGGATCCCAGTGGCAGCGGGAGGACATCGTGGTCTCTGAGAGGTCCCGGTGGCAGCGGGAGGACATCGTGGTTTCTGAGAGGTCCCGGTTGCAGCGGGAGGACATTGTGGTCTCTGAGAGGTCCCGGTGGCAGCGGGAGGACATCGTGGTCTCTGAGAGGTCCCGGTGGCAGCGGGTGGACGTCGTGGTCTCTGAGGGGTCCCGGTGGCAGCGGGTGGACGTCATTGTCTCTGAGGGGTCCCGGTGGCGGCTGGAAGACGTCGTGATCTCTGAGGTGTCCCTGTGGCAGCGGGAGGACGTTATGGTCTCTGAGGGGTCCCGGTGGCGGCCGGAGGACGTCGTGGTCTCTGAGGGGTCCCGGTGGCGGCCGGAGGACGTCATGGTCTCTGAGGGGTCCCGGTGGCGGGTGGTGGACCCTGCGGGTCGGTTCTGTTTGTCTCAGAGCGAACATGTCGAAGGCCTCGGTGTCTTCCTCTCCTCCGCCCTCATCATCGTAACGAACGATGTTCTCCAGGATGTCTCGCTCCTCGTCCGTCATCGGGGGCTCTCGCCTCTGGTGCCTGACAGCTACTGTTACCATGACAACACCTAGGAGACAGGAAAGGGTGGAGTCAATCAGTAAGTGCTATACACACATATAGATATATATCTGTGTGTATGTGTGTTTGTGTGTCTTTGTATGTGTTGTGATGTCGTGAGAGGTTTTTCGTTGCAACAGGCGGGGTGTAGGGCAGAGACCAGCCAAAACGCGGTTGTAAGCAAACAGAGGTTTTATTTTAGAGCAATCTTTTTCAGAAAATAGTCCAACGAAAAACATTAACTCCAACTCAAAAACTTACTGGGAGCAAAACCACCTGTTTTCACAAAGTCCTGGTAGCTTAGGTTCTTTCCCCGAGAACTCTCCTCTCTGCCTCTGCTCTCTTTGTCTTCTCCCAGTGCATGAGCACCTGCTGTAATCAAGGGGCTGAGGAATTCGCACCTTCCAGTGAGGTGCATTCTGGGACCTGTAGTTTGGGTGGTGCCCATTTTGTCACAGGGTAGCCACTCCTGTAGAGGCCTCCTGGAGTGGCGAAGGCTGTCTTTTCCTTTCAGTCCACTGCCACAGGAACCTGCCAATAGCCTTTTGTAAGATCTATAGTGGTTATGAATCGGGCATTGCCCAGACTCTCAATGAGCTCGTCAACCCGAGGCATGGGGTTGGCATCAAAGTCGGACACGGCCTTTACCGTTCTAAAGTTGTTACAGAAACGTATCACATTGTCAGGTTTGTCTGCCAGGACTATAGGGCTTGACCAAGCACTTTTGGACTCTTCAATTACCTTCAACTCCAGCATTGTCTGTACCTCCGCCTCAATCAGCTTCTTACGTGCCTCCGGTACCTGATATGGTCTTTGGTTCATCACGTGTCCAGGTTGGGTGCGTATTTCATGTTCCACTAGGTGAGTGCAGCTTGGGAGGGACGAAAAAACATCACCAGCTCCCAGGCTTGCTGTAGTTGATGAGGGGAAAGGTCAGGACCAAATCGCACTGCATCCCGGGCCAAGTCGCTTGTCTTCCTAGGGGAACAGACAATGAACCGTGCTTCTCTATCATGCCATTTCTTTAAGAGGTTAAAATGGTATATTCGCTTACCTTTCCATTTTCCCGGTTGTCACACTCTGTAATTGACTTCCCCCACTCTTTCAATAACCTCAAATGGTCCCTGCCACGTAGCCAAGAATTTGCATTCTACTGTGGGTACCAGCATTAAAACTCTGTCTCCTGGTTGAAACTCCCTAGGTTGGGCCGTTCTGTTATAGGCTGCACTTTGATCTCGTTGTGCCTTTGCCATGTGCTCTTTCACAATGGGAAGTATGGTGTTCATTCGTTCCCGCATCGCCCCCACATGTTCAAGCATGGTTCTATGGGGACAGGGTTGCTCCTCCCAGGTCTCTTTGGTAATGTCTAGCAGTCCCCTTGGTTTGTAGGAATACAGTAAGTCTAAGGGTGAGAAACCAGTGGAGGCCTGTGGGACTTCTCTTACCGCAAACAGGAGGTAGGGAAGAATCTGGTCCCAATTTCTTCCATCTTCCACAATGGCCCTTCTCAGCATGGCTTTGAGGGTTTGATTGAACCTCTCCACTAATCCATCTGTCTGTGGATGGTACACTGAGGTTCAGATCCGTTTCACTTGAAGCAGAGCACACAACGGCTGAGTAACTCTGGACATAAAAGGACTCCCTTGGTCAGTAATAATTTCTTATGGCAGCCATACTCTACTGCTGAAAAGGAATAATTCTTTAGCAATTTGTTTAGCATTAGCCTTTCTTAAGGGGATGATTTCTGGATACCTGGTAGCGTAGTCCACAAGAACAAGGATGTACTGATGGCCCCTAGCACTCTTAGGGAGGGGACCTACAATATCCAGACCCACCCTCTCAAAAGGTGTTTCTATAATGGGCAGGGAATGAGCGGATTTCTGTAAATTGGTTTTGGAGCTGTGACCTGGCACTCTGGGCAACTGTGACAATAATTATCTACCTCCTTGTGAACCCCTGGCCAAAAGAACCTCTGCAATATTCTTTCCTTGGTTTTTTCCACCCCCCAAGTGAGCCCCCAGTAAGTGAGTATGGCCTAATTGCAGAACTGTGGGGTGGTGAAGCTTGGGAACAAGAAGTTGCTCGATTACATTGTTATTATTTTTAACTACCTGATACAACAGACCATTCTTAAAAGTAATGTGAGGGTAAGAAGGAGTTAACCTGGTTAAGCTCCCTCTAAGACCACTCAAGGTTAGGTTAGGTGATGCCGGGTAACTGAAAGAGATCCAGCATGTTGATCTTGCTTCGTAGTAGCCTACAGGCTGCCGGTCTCACTGAGTTCTGTGAAATGAACACGGCCCCTTAACTCAATATCTGTGGCAGTTTCACAGATTCGCCGAAAATTCTGTGACGGGCCCACGGATGCGATGCCTATGTAGGTCAATGACATCATCATCTGTGGTCTACGCACAGATTCCCTGATCACAGCACGTTTCTTTCTGTACAGAGAAGCTGTATACAGCTTTGCTATTATTGGTATTTTTATCCCAATAACCGCTGTTTTAATCAACATTTATTAACAAGATCTTATCATGGTTTAATTGTATTTCTTTTAATGTTATTATTTATTTTGGCCAGGGATGCTGCTTTGTTGTTTTGATATTTTTTAAACTATAATTCTACATCTAGCAACATATATGTAGATATTATAGTATGCATTTCTTTATTTTAATAATATTATTTTGGTCTTATTACTGGTGAAATATTACAGTATGCTGTAAGACAGAACAGATGTGATCAGAGTTGGGCGCATGCAAAGCCGATTTCCCACAATGCACTGCCGGCATTCATTTCAAAGAATCAGACAACGATCAGCGGGTCTTTAACGCCAGTATCGCTTCAATATACATATATATATAATCAGTGGTTTTGTCACCAGCAACAACACGTTGCTCAGCTTTGTTCCAGTAAGTTATGCACCGTAATAACATTTAAAAAAATCTGCGTGTATATATCTATGGTCCTGGCAGGCTTAAATTGACTTAACAGCGCCACCTGCTGTTGTGGAGTGCAAATTACAGGACATTTCTTAGAAAATGTACCTGCATTTGTGTGTGGATCAGCAAGGCGGAAAATCTGTGCCAAAAGTCATGTGACAGTTTTTCGTACTTGTAGAATTTGTTTTGTACTTGAAGGATTTTTTTTTTGTACTTGAAGGATTTTTTTTTTTGTACTTGAAAGATTTTTTTGTTCTTGAAAGATTTTAGTTTGTACTTGCAGGATATTTTTTGTCCTTGAAGAAATACGTTTCTTTGTATGTGTAAAACATACTGTATTTGTTTGATAGGTAGGTTTCTTATTTGCAGAACAAAATGCATTAGTTTGTAAATGATGTTTTGTATTTGCAAACCACACTGAGTTTGTTTGTGAATCGTTGGGCGTGAGTAAAACACGTTTTGTGTGTGTGAGGTTTTGGCATGATTCTAACTCCATAGTAGCCACTCCTGTAGAGGAACATAAAGTGTGTGTGTTTGTGTGTTTGTGTGTGTGTGTGTGTGTGTCATTGGGTGTGTGTGTCACTGTGTGTGTGTGTCTCTCTGTGTGTGTTTATGTATGTGTGTCTTTGTGTGAGTGTGTATGTGTGTCTCTGTATGTGTATGTGTGTCTGTGTGTGTGTCTGTGTGTGTCTGTGTGTGTGTGTGTGGGGTGTGTGTGTGTGTCTGTGTGTCTCTGTGTGTGTGTGTGTCTGTGTGTGTGTGTTTGTTTGTTACCCAGCAGTGTGATGATGCAGGTGAGTAAGGCCGTGGCGGTGCTGAGGCCAGCGACCAGCGGTGTTGCCGGCGGCCGGCTGCAGGCGCGCTGGTCTCCGTGGACCTGGCAGACGCAGACGGTGACGGACAGCATGTTGGTGCTGCTGAGGGGGGGGCGCCCGCCGTCCGAGATCACCACAGGCAGGACGTGGACCGGCTGGTCTCGCCGCAGAAAACCCGGCGCAGTCAGGACGGACGCCGTGTTGTCTGAGGACAGAAGCACCAAACACCTCGCATCACAGAAACCAAACCGCTGCCCGTGGTTTGGGTGGACATTACAGTTCAAGGTAGGCGCCAATACGACTCCATCAAGCTATAGTGGGTCGTTCATCCCCAGTGATGTGTTTAAGGTGGACTGTAGCTGGTCTTACAGGGAGGTGTGTTCAGGTGCATTCTGGTCATGCTGGTCTTACAGGGAGGTGTGTTCAGGTGCATTCTGGGCGTGCTGGTCTTACAGGGAGGTGTGTTCAGGTGCATTCTGGGCATGCTGGTCTTACAGGGAGGTGTGTTCAGGTGCATTCTGGGTGTGCTGGTCTTACAGGGAGGTGTGTTCAGGTGCATTCTGGGCGTGCTAGTCTTACAGGGAGGTGTGTTCAGGTGCATTCTGGGCGTGCTGGTCTTACAGGGAGGTGTGTTCAGGTGCATTTTGGGCGTGCTAGTCTTACAGGGAGGTGTGTTCAGTTGCATTCTGGGCGTGCTGGTCTTACAGGGAGGTGTGTTCAGGTGCATTCTGGGAGTGCTGGTCTTACAGGGAGATGTGTTCAGGTGTATTCTGTAGTGATGTGTGTTTAAGGTAGACTGTAGTGATGTGTGTTTAAGGTGGACTGTAGTGCTGTGTGTTTAAGGTGAACTGCACCTTTGTTGTCTCTCAGGGTGAAGTTCCCAGCATGCTCGGCGCTGAGAGAGAACAGGAAGTGATGTCCGTTCTCCAGTTGGTCTCGGTCCACAGCGCTCAGAGTCTCAATGATCTGACGGGTCAAACACACAAACATTATATTACATTACATGTCATTTAGCCGACCGTTTTATACCCTATTTATACTACATTATACTTCTGTTTGTTTTTTTTCTGAATTAAACCAATCAGATTCCCTCACTTCTGCAGAGATTTAAAGCTTTATCATCACCATGCAGATAACATTTAATATCTAATAACTAATATCGGATATCTGATAACCCTCTGATCTATCTTCCCTGATCCTGGTCACATGGCAGTTTGGACACCAGTCTTTTGGTCCCTTTCTTTTGCTGTTTCGGTTGCTTTTGTGTAGTTTTTGGTGCCAAAAACTACACAAATGAACAGGAATGTGATCTGAAATATGGGAGAAATTATTAACATACATTGTTAACTAACAGTGTGAAACATAAACTTTCCAGTAACGCAGACCTGCACAGGTCGAATCGCCAGCTTGCTGAGTGAAATGCATGATGGGTAGGGTCAGTCATGTGACCCTCAGCCTGTGATCTGGGTCATGTGACTCCAGCCTGTGATCTGGGTCATGTGACTCCAGCCCGTGATCTGGGTCATATGACTCCAGCCTGTGATCCGGGTCATGTGACTCCAGTCAGATTAGTGGAACATTTGGACGGAGATCAGAAACAGATGATCCGACCCTTTCAACATAAATAACTGAGATTATTAATCTTTAGATCAGCACCGAGAGCCCAACATCTGATGATACACCATCTAAAAATGCAAACAGCCATAGAAAATGTTACAGTGGTCCTCAAAGCTTCCAAGAGACTGCAGGAGAGTGTGTGATTATGATGAGATGCCCGTTACCAGAGCAGTCAATCAGCAGAAGGCCTTAAAAACATTTACCATTAAATTAAACGTGACACTTTCATCTATTTAAAAGATGTTAAACACAACAGCCTACCTTGTTTTATTCAATGTGTTTTATTAGAATTATTTTCAAATAAAATTATTTTCTTTATGAAAACAAGATTTAGGCACCTATCCTGCACCTGGCGCAGCGCAAAGCCCGACGCAAGTCTCTTTGCTAGTTTAAGACCGACCCAGTTGTCAATTTTCCGTCCAGCGCCCACGTCATTTAAACAGCAAATGCACCTGCACCCATCTGTGGCCCATGGGCGTGCTGGTCTTACAGGGAGGTGTGTTCAGGTGCATTCTGGGCGTGCTGGTCTTACAGGGAGGTGTGTTCAGGTGCATTCTGGGCGTGCTGGTCTTACAGGGAGGTGTGTTCAGGTGTATTCTGGGCATGCTGGTCTTACAGGGAGGTGTGTTCAGGTGCATTCTGGGCGTGCTGGTCTTACAGGGAGGTGTGTTCAGGTGCATTCTGGGCGTGCTGGTCTTACAGGGAGGTGTGTTCAGGTGTATTCTGGGCATGCTGGTCTTACAGGGAGGTGTGTTCAGGTGTATTTTGGGAGTGCTGATTTTACAGGGAGGTGTGTTCAGGTACATTCTTGGCATGCTGGTCTTACAGGGAGGTGTGTCCAGGTGCATTCTGGGCATGCTGGTCTTACAGGGAGGTGTGTTCAGGTGCATTCTGGGAGTATTGCTATCTTGAGGCAGCGGGAAGTGATGGCACCATTGACCAACAAAAACCTGGTCTAAAGTCAATAACGCAGCATTTCATCGTCTTATATTCGGACCAATACGATAATCGCAGCTGAAACTCTGACTTTGTGATTATAAAAGCAAAAATAAACCAGATAATCACATGTCATGAAGTTGATATTTCAGTCTGCATTTTATATTTTAGGGAAATTTCTGGAAACAACAAAAAGATCAAGACTTCTGAGACTGTTCTGTGTTTCCGTCTCTCGGAGGTTCGTCTCCATCAGACTAAACACGATGGTGTCGTTGTAGATTTGTTTAAAAACAGTTTGTGTTTCGAGAGAGAAAATGTAGCTGTTTAGTTCTTGTTCTTAAGGACATTATATTTTCTTATAACCCTTTTTATCTGTAAGAGATATTTTAACATTTTGTTCAGAATAAATTGTGTTTAAGCCGATTGAAAAGTCCAGATGAACTGACAGGAGAAGACAGACGTTCACCTGTCCAGGTTCAGCGTCCTCGCAGACAAACGTTTGATACTCGATGGCAAAGCTCGGAGCGTTGTCGTTAACATCCGTCACGGAGACCAGAACCACAGCTTTCCCCACCTGAGACACATTCACTGACAGACACACACACACACACACACACACACAATGAAATGACAAGATTCTCAGACATATTTAAAAAAGTTCAAAAAACGCAGAAAAATTGGTCAAGTTTAAGTAGTATGGTATATACTGGTAGTATGTATATACTGGTAGCATGTATATACTGTTAGTATGGTATATACTGGTAGCATGGTATATACTGGTAGCATGGTATATACTGGTAGTATGTATATACTATACATGTCTATATGTGTGTATCAATAACTATGTTTCCATAACTTACGGGTCTCTGTAGCGAGGACGGTGATGTTGTGCACAGCGACGGTCTCTCGGTCCAGAGCTCTGGCGGTTGTGATGACTCCTGAAATACTGTCAATGGCAAAGTAACGCTCCATGTCCGACTTCCTGTCGATAGAATACCTGTAAACATACAGACATGTGACTAACCCTGACGAATCAGCACGCTGCCTGGGACCAAACGACTGGAGAGAGATGGGACCAAACGACTGGAGACAAATGGGACCAAACGACTGGAGACAAATGGGACCAAACGACTGGAGACAAATGGGACCAAACGATTGGAGACAGATGGGACCAAACGATTGGAGACAGATGGGAACAAACAACTGGAGAGAGATGCATCATTTACAGAAGTCTGAGTATGTTACAAAAACTTTGAAACAAAATGTCAAATAAATTGAAAACAAAATTTTAAATGGCAAATTATTATTCATTTATATAAATATTTCCTACCTGACCGACTGTTTCCTGACTGTTTCCTACCTGACTGTTTCCTGACTGACTGATTGATTGACTGACTGTTTCCTGACTGACTGACTGTTTCCTACCTGACTGTTTCCTGACTGACTGTTTCCTGTCTGACTGACTGTTTCCTGACTGACTGACTGTTCCCTACCTGACGGGGCTGTTTCTGGCGTCTGGGTCGCGAGCTGAAACTGATCCCAGGTCGGTGCCGATTGGCGCTGCCTCTGAGATCTGCATCGTGGCGCCCGTGGAGGAGAACAGCGGTGGCTCGTCGACGTTCTCCACCAGCAGCCGGACCGCCACCACGTCGCTGAAGGCGCCGGGCGCCAGGAAACGGGCGTCCACGTAGCAGTTGGACGCCTCAACGCGCAGCGAGAAGATCGGCCGCGTCTCAAAATCCAAAGTCTGCAGAGAAATAACTTCCTGTTAGAGTCTAGAGATGACTTCCTGTTAGAAGGAGCTTACAACAAACACCAACAGTTGGGTCAGTGTGGGCCGGCCATGGTAGAGTCTGACATGTCCAGTCTGGTCTGGTGGAGTTGGTAGAGTTTGACATGTCCAGTCTGGTCTGGTGGAGTTGGTAGAGTTTGACATGTCCAGTCTGGTCTGGTGGAGTTGGTAGAGTTTGACATGTCCAGTCTGGTCTGGTGGAGTTGGTAGAGTTTGACATGTCCAGTCTGGTCTGGTGGAGTTGGTAGAGTGGGACATGTCCAGTCTGGTCTGGTGGAGTTGGTAGAGTGGGACATGTCCAGTCCGGTCGAGTTGGTAAAGTCGGACATGTCCAGTCTGGTCTGGTGGAGTTGGTAGAGTGGGACATGTCCAGTCTGGTCGAGTCGTTAGAGTTTGACATGTCCAGTCTGGTCTGGTGGAGTTGGTAGAGTGGGACATGTCCAGTCTGGTCTGGTGGAGTTGGTAGTGTGGGACATGTCCAGTCTGGTCGAGTTGGTAAAGTCGGACATGTCCAGTCTGGACTGGTGGAGTTGGTAAAGTGCGACATGTCCAGTCTGGTCTTATGGAGTTGGTAGAGTTTGACATGTCCAGTCTGGTCTGGTGGAGTTGGTAGAGTTTGACATGTCCAGTCTGGTCTGGTGGAGTTGGTAGAGTTTGACATGTCCAGTCTGGTCTGGTGGAGTTGGTAGAGTCTGACATGTCCAGTCTGGTCTGATGGAGTTGGTAGAGTCTGACATGTCCAGTCTAGTCTGGTGGAGTTGGTAGAGTCTGACATGTCCAGTCTGGTCTGGTGGAGTTGGTAGAGTTTGACATGTCCAGTCTGGTCTGATGGAGTTGGTAGAGTCTGACATGTCCAGTCTAGTCTGGTGGAGTTGGTAGAGTTTGACATGTCCAGTCTGGTGGAGTTGGTAGAGTGGGACATGTCCAGTCTAGTCTGATGGAGTTGGTAGAGTTTGACGTGTCCAGTCTGGTCGAGTTGGTAAAGTCGGACATGTCCAGTCTGGTCTGGTGGAGTTGGTAGAGTGCGACATGTCCAGTCTAGTCTGATGGAGTTGGTAGAGTTTGACGTGTCCAGTCTGGTCTGGTGGAGTTGGTAGAGTTGGACATGTCCAGTCTGGTCTGGTGGAATTGGTAGAGTCTGACATGTCCAGTCTGGTGGAGTTGGTAGAGCGTGACGTGTCCAGTCTGGTCGAGTTGGTAGCGTGTGACATGTCCAGTCTGGTGGAGTTGGTAGCGTGTGACATGTCCAGTCTGGTGGAGTTGGTAGCGTGTGACATGTCCAGTCTGGTGGAGTTGGTAGAGTTTGACATGTCCAGTCTGGTGGAGTTGGTAGCGTGTGACATGTCCAGACTGGTCTGGTGGAGTTGGTAAACACTGATCCACATTTTAGAGACTGACTACTCATCCTTTCATCCATCCATTCATCCATCCATCCATCCATCCATCCATTCATCCTTTCATCCATCCATTCGTCCTTTCATCCAGGCTCGTTATCGACATTAACTTTAATATCTCACCACATCGTATTAAGAACCAATCTTACATTACTAATATGTTCTCAAGATTATTGATCAACCGAGTTTGCTTTCAGATTTAGTGTTTACATCATGCATCACTGAGAGAAATCTGATTTTGTGATTACATCATGCATCATTGAGAGAAATCTGATTTAGTGATTACATCACTGAGAGAAATCTGATTTAGTGATTACATCACAGAGAAATCTGATTTAGTGTTTACATCATGCATCACTGAGAGAAATCTGATTTAGTGTTTACATCATGCATCACTAGAGAAATCTGATTTAGTGATTACATCACTAGAGAAATCTGATTTAGTGTTTACATCAAAGAGAAATCTGATTTAGTGTTTATATCACTGAGGGGAATCTGATTTAGTGATTACATCACTGAGAGAAATTATTTAGTAAAAAAACTCACCAATGCAACAATCAAACAGACAGAGTTCAGAGCTGCACATGTTCCTTAAAATCTCACTAATGCAACAATCAAACAGACAGAGTTTAGAGCTGCATATGTTCCTTAAAATCTCACTAAAGCAACGATCAAACAGACAGAGAGTTTAGAGCTGCACATGTTCCTTAAAATCTCACTAATGCAACGATCAAACAGACAGAGTTCAGAGATGCACATGTTCCTTAAAATCCCACTTATGCAACGATCAAACAGACAGAGTTTAGCGCTGCACACCTTCCTTAAAATCCCCCTTTAACGCCTGGATAAAAGAATAAAAAACAACTGAGACATTTCTAAGAAACTGGTGACCAGGGACTTCTGCAATCTGTCCAGTCAACACATTTATCTTCGACGGGTTCATAGGATATTGTACACAAACTTATAGACAATCATTTGTATGATATCGTGTGAAGTTACAGCGATTGCCGGCCGCTCTAAAGACTGTTCGGTTTTATCTTTATCGATACATAGATTTTAGCTTTTTTATGATGTTAGACGTTTTAGCTTTGCCAAGGACCGTCTCAAACATGGAGAAGTAGTTTAGACTTGGAGATGAACGACAGTAACGTTGATAATTACAGGAATCGGTTTTCAGATTGTTTTGGTGTACAAACTTAACTGTCACGACCGGCCAGCAGTCGCCGTAATTTTGTAGGATATCATATAGATGGTGCATATGTCTATCTGTCTGTCTTAAAGATTTTCTCAGTTGCTTTGGTACATTTCTCGAATCGTCCTCGACATTTGCAAAACAGTAAGTGCATTTCTCAAAACAATTCGTACAAATAGTAAAACACCATGAATTACCTGCAAAAGCCAGTCTCTTGCTCAAAATCCTTAGTTCATCTCACCAAAGTAAATATCTGTGTCAATGAACATGTCAGTGCCCTCAGAACGACAAGTCCTTGTGTCATTGTGTACGGATAAGACAGTCAAATTGCTTAGTCATGTTGTCCATATAACAGTGTACTCTGGAGGGAAGTTCTGATCCAAACTATGGCTAAAGTTTTGATGACAATTATTGTAAATTGTAGGTTACACCTTAGTGTATGTGGGAGTTTGATTGCAAGAGACTGGACAAGATTCACATTTACGCTTTTAATGTTTGTACTGTAATTTGTTGACAGACCATGTCATTGCGATACAGAAAGGAAAAGACAGCACTGCATAGCACTAATAGACCAAGAAATGTGAACACAGGACATCTCCTTAGGGAAAACTGTACATGCAGTGCTGTAGGAATTACAGTGCAGTCTTCCTACGCCTGCTGACGTTCATTGTAACATTGTGTTGCGCTCTGGCTTTTTATATATATTGTGATGCCATTAGAGGCTACACAGCTGTCAGCGGGGTGGCTCAAGCAGTGCAAGGAGACGAGGTTCAAATAATAACAAGGAATTTATTAAAGTTCTTGGAAGTCAATGAAAACATAACAGAATGCAGACATCTTGTTGCTCTTTAAGGGCCAACACTTCAGGGATGTCGCTTCGGCCTCTTGAAATCATAATTCTCTCCCTCAGGAAAATAAACAGTTTTTCTCAGCCTTACGGTAGTCCAGGCTACAGCTAGTAGCCAAGCTAGCAGTAAGTCCTTCCAAATGTCTCTCACGTATTTCCACAGGTGAACACTTCCAACGGTGAGTCCCCTCCACAGACAAGTCTCTCCAACTCTTCATACTCCTCATGGCAACAGCAGCACAGCGCTCTCGTCCTCCTGGTAGCCCAGCTTGGAGCATGTCTCCCCATCACACACAGAACTCTCTAAGTGTGTGTCCATCCCTTAAAAACCCTTCAGCTCATCAGCTCCTGATTTGTCACAGCTGTGTGGGAACATTGGCCACAGAGGGGTGGAGTTCCCGATTATACCAGCGGATGGAGCCATAGCTGTCTGTGCTTGCAGCCATCTCAGGGGGATGTAACGTCCGTCCAGGACACAGCCTCTCGTGACGTCACATATCCCCCTCCTCGAGACCGACGTCCTCGTCGGGGCAAAGGCAGAGAAGACGGCATCACGCCGGGAGAGGGCGTCCGCATTGCTGTGGTGCTTGCCAGCCCTGTGGACAACAGAAAAGTTAAATGGTTGCAAGCTCAAAAACCACCTGGTAACTCTACTGTTTGTTTCCTTGTTCTTGGCCATCCACTGCAGAGGGGCGTGATCAGATACCACCGTGAAACGTCGGCCCAGGAAAAAAAGCGAAACGGCGACTCCAGGGCCCAGGTAACAGCTAGACATTCTTTTTCCACCGTGGAATAGTTTTCTCTCTTGGAAGTAACTTCCTGCTTAGGTAGAGAATGGGATGTTCCTCACCGTCATGTGCCTGGGCGAGGACAGCACCCAGACCTACCTCTGAAGCATCCGCTTGACAATGAACTCCTTCTTGAAGTCTGGTGCCACCAGGATCGGACCGAGCAGAGTGCCCGCTCAGGTTGGCAAAACGCCTCCGCCCCGCCAGGGTTCCACTTTACCATTCGAGAGTGGCGTTTGGTCGTCAGCTCTGTCAAAGGTGCAGTTATGGTAGCAAAACCAGTAATAAAACGTCTATAGTAGCCAGCGAGGCCCAAAAATGACCTTACTTGCTTCTTGGTGATGGGCCGTGGCCAGTCCTGTATGGCCTGTAGTTTGGCTTCCTGTGGTTTGACCAACCCCCGCCCAATGGTGTACCCCAGGTAGTTTGTCTCGCTGAAGGCCAGCTTGCACTTCTTCGGGTTCGCTGTGAGTCCTGCTTCCCTGAGCGAATCCAGCACCGCTTGTACCCGGGGTAGGTGGCTGGCCCAATCCGGACTTTGTATGACGACATCATCCAAATAAGCCGCTGCGTACCTCTTGTGGGGCGCCAGGACTCGATCCATCAGGCGTTGGAATGTGGCAGGTGCCCCGTGGAGACCAAACGGAAGCCGGGTATACTGGTAGAGCCCTTCCGGGGTGGCAAAGGCTGTCTTCTCCTTGGACGCCGGGGTCAGGGGCACCTGCCAATAGCCTTTTGTAAGGTCAAGAGTGGTTAGAAAACGAGCATGCCCCAATGTGTCTATTAAATCATCGACACGAGGCATTGGGTATGCATCAAATTCAGATACTTCATTCAACTGTCGATAGTCATTGCAAAATCGTACTGAATCGTCTGGTTTGGGAACTAGTACAATGGGACTTGCCCAGGCACTGTGTGACTCTTCGATTATTCCCAACTCCAGCATCTTCCTTACCTCCTTCTGTATAGCCACTTTACGAGCCTCTGGCACACGGTACGGGTGCTGGTTTACCGTTCGGCCAGGCAGGGTGCGGATCTCATGTTGGACCACTTCTGTGTGACCAGGAAGGGAGGAGAAGACATCCTGGTTCCGATCCACGAGTTCCAGGGCCATCAGTCGATGATGTGGGGACAGATTTGGACCCAGCTGAACCTCATCTCGCGCCGGTTCCTTCGTCTCTTTGGGGGTAGACAGCTGAACAACGCCTCTCTGGCGTGCCACTTCTTTAAGAGGTTAACATGATAAATCTGCTCAGTTTTTCTTTTATCTGGTTGCCTCACCTTGTAGTTTACTTCTCCCATGCGTTCAATGACCTCATATGGTCCTTGCCAGGTTGCCAGGAATTTACACTCCACGGTTGGTACCAGGACCAGCACCCTGTCCCCCGGCTCAAACTCCCTGGGTTGAGCAGATCTGTTGTAGGCTTGCTGTTGTCGCTGACTGGCCTCCAGGTGTTTGCGCATCATGGGATAGATGGCCTTCATTCTCTCCCCCTCATGGCCCCGAGTTCGATCACAAAGTCCGCTGTTGGCATGGCTGCTCCTCCCAGGCCTCCTTGGCGATGTCGAGCGGCCCTCTGGGTCTGTAGGAAAGTAAGAGCTCAAAGGGTGAAAACCAGTAGAAGACTGAGGTACCTCTCTCACCGCAAACAATATGTATGGTAACAGCTGATCCCAGTTGCGCCCATCTTCCCCAACCGCTTCGCCAGCATGGACTTAAGTGTCTTTTTGTAAAAACGTCGACTAGGCCGTCCGTCCGGGGGGTGGTAGACCGAGGTTCTCAGCTGTTTGATTTTCAGTAAAGCACAGAGTTCTTTCATTACCCTGGACATGAATGGAGTCCCTTGGGTCCGCCAATATCTCTTTTGGGATTCCCAGACTAGTTGAGAGAAGGAACAGCTCCTTGGCGATTTGTCTGGATGTAGCTTTCCCTCAGCGGAATGGCCTCAGGGTACCGGGCGCATAGTCCAGAATGACCAGAATGTATTGATGCCCCCTGGAACTTTTCGGTAAGGGCCCGACTATGTCTAAGCCAATCCTCTCAAAAGGAGTTTCAATAATGGGCAAGGGAATGAGCGGGTTTCTATATGTGGGCTTTGGCGCGACCTGCTGACACTCAGGGCAACTACAACAGTAGTTCTCTATCTCTTTGTGTACTCCTGGGCAAAAGAAACGTTGCATGATTCTGTCCTTAGTCTTCTACTCCCCTAGGGGGGCTGCGCCTAGCGGGTGTGCATGTGCTAGGTGGAGTACTGTGGCCCGATAGGGCTGTGGCACTAGGAGCTGTTCATGCACTTCATCATTTTTTTTCCACTATCTGATACACTAACCCCCTGTTTACTGCGAAATGGGGGTAAGTAGGGCTTGTCCTATCACCTAATACTACACCTTCTAATACCTGCACATTTCTTAAGGCATTTGCAAGAGTAGGATCTTGTAATTGAGCTGTACCATACTGGCCTGTGAGAGGGGGAAGCTGCTGGGTGCCTTGGACGTCTTCTTCACTGGAGAACAGAGCACTTTCCTGGGCCGCGTTCTCTTCTCCCGTGTCTGGACCAGTCTCTGTGTCGGTCTGGGCACCAGCCATCCCTATCAGAGCCCGGGCGGGAGTGAGTAATTCGGAGGACTGCACCAGAGCATTCCCAGGATGAGTCTTGCCTCTCCGTTTCCGTGGTACTCGGGCTATCCTCTCCTGAGACTCTCTCCAGAGTGGGTAAAAGGCTGGGCAGTCTCGTCCGATTTATTATATACACAGAGGGCCACTAGGGAAGCCTGGCCTAATAACTGAAAACATGTCTTATATTTTAGATTCTTCAAAGTAGCCACCCTTTGCTTTTTTGATAACTCTGCAAACCCTTGGTGTTCTCTCAATGAGCTTCATGAGGTAGTCACCTGAAATGGTTTTCACTTCACAGGTGTGCTTTGTCAGGGTTAATTAGTGGAATCTTTTCCCTTATTAATAAAAAATATAAGACGTTTTCAGTTATTTCACACTTTTTTGTTAAGTACATAATTCCATATGTGTTCATTCATAGTTTTGATGCCTTCAGTGAGAATCTACAATGTAAATAGTCATGAAAATAA
>NC_053122.1:689700-709700 GCF_010015445.1 Perca fluviatilis | reverse complement strand
AACACAATCAAAACAGGATAAACAGGAACACACAATGAACAGAAAAATACCCAACAACAACAATAAATATACAAAACAGCAACAAAAATGTCCATAAGCACAACAGTAGAGACCTTTTCACATATTCTAAATGGAAAAAGTTTGAAAAGTTGATTTCCTGTTGCACTGTATGTGAATGGAATCAACTAACAGGAAGTTAACAAGGGGCCAGGCTGTTGCCTAGCAATGGAATTAAAAAAGGTCTATAGGAAAGGTTATCTCGATGGCTTCAGACTGAGTTTTATGACCTTAGGAAAGATTATCTCGATGGCTTCAGACTGAGTTTTATGACCTTTTACCAAATGATGGAGATGGCGGGACAAGACTCAGGATTTCATTAAGAGATGGGACATTAGTCTGAGACGGTCGGCTTAAATCATCGGTTCAAACTGACTGAAACCTGTCAGAATGCAGTCAGAACTCTGTCAGAGAAACATACATCTGTGTGGACCAAACCATCAATCTCTCATTGTTTTCACACATCATGCATTCAACGAGCACAACATGCATTCAACGAGCACATCTTCCACCTTTGGTGGAACCAAACTGTTAAAAACAAAATGATGGGACATTTCTGCAGAAATCATGTTGAAATATATAGAAAATATTAGAATATTTACAATAAAATGAAGTAATAATAATTACAAACAGCTGATTCCAGACAAAAGATGTGTTGTTGATGAGAACTCTAGTATATAAGTATATATGTACAAGCAGCAGTAAACGATTTGATATCAGATAATAACATTGATTTATTTTGTCTTACTGAAACCTAGCTGGGCCATGAAGAATATGTCAGTCTAAATGAAGCCACTCCTCCCAGTCATATTAATACTCAAATTCCAAGGGGCTGGGGGGGAGTGGCTGAGCGATTGCTTTGCGTCCCTTTTTTATTCCTAAACCTAAACTAAATTATAACTCATTTGAAAGTCTTGTTCTTAATCTTCAACATCCAAAATGGAAAACATTACAGCCAATTATATTCGTTGTTATATACAGGGCTCCAGGTCCGTATTCTGAATTTTTATCTGAATTCTCAGAGTTTTTATCATGTTTAGTCCTTAAATCAGACAAAATACTTATTGTAGGTGATTTTAATATCCATGTGGACATATACAATGATAGCCTTAGTACTGCTTTCAACTCATTATTAGATTCAATCGGTTTCAGTCAGAGTGTGCACAAGGCGACGCACTGTTTTAACTACACCCTCGACCTTGTGCTGGCATATGGTATTGAAATTGAGGATTTAATAATATTTCCGCAGAATTCGGTATTATCAGCTGACTATACTAAATTAGATAAAAGCTTCTACACTAGATGCCTGACAGTGCTATTGCTAAATTTAATGAAGATATTCCAACAGCATTTGACTCTATGTCATGCCTTAACATAACAGAGGACCTTTATGTAAACCTTAGTCCCTCTCAAATTGATACATTTGTAGACGGTGCTACGACCTGCCTACGGACGACTTTAGACTCCGTTGCTCCCCTCAAAAAGAAGACGATGAAGTAAAGGAAACTAGCACCTTGGTATAACTCCCAAACTCGCAAATTAAAACAAATCTCGCGAAACCTTGAAAGTAAGTGGCGTTCCACCAAAGTGGAAGAATCTCGTTTGGATTGGCAAGAAAGTCTCAAAACCTATAGGAAGGCCCTAAGAAAGGCCAAATCAGACTATCACTCATCACCAATAGAAGAAAATAAGTTCTGTCAGGTCCATTAAGTCAAGAACACACATGACAATAAAAATGATTTAGGAAATTTTTATTGAAAAAATTGCATTTTAGTCAATAAATTCTGAATTAAATTTTGGTGGTATGGCTCTGTTCAGGGAGTCCTCTGACCTTTCATGAGCACCATGAAATAGCAGAGAGTCAGAGGACAGCAGCAGCATTAGGGAACGCTCACACAGTTTAGGACTGTGTGAGCTGAACTATT
The DNA here is from genome assembly GCF_010015445.1 of Perca fluviatilis. Classification (NCBI taxonomy): domain Eukaryota; kingdom Metazoa; phylum Chordata; class Actinopteri; order Perciformes; family Percidae; genus Perca; species Perca fluviatilis. The sequence continues at coordinate 707,718 of NC_053122.1, read as the reverse complement.
CCCCCACATGAACAGAGCAGCATCGATGAGATAGAAGCAAATGCCATGTTAGACACGACGAGGAGGAGCTGGGGAGGTGTCGGGCGACAGAGAAGCGAGCAGCAAGCAGGTAGGAGCAAACTGAATCTGCTTTAAATAGGGCGCCTTGTTTGAGTGTAGCCATTAAGCAGCGAGGGGTGTTGACCAGCTGATGCGCTAATCCAAATCAGCTGATGCAGCTCAGCTGGAGCAGATCAGCTGATGACCGTGTTGTTGGCCAATAGCGTTAGCAGCGTCTTGACTATCTGGCCTGCCAGAACTGACGCTGACGCTCAATAACAACCCAAGGTTTCTTTTCAGCACTGTAGCCAGGCTGACAGAGAATCACAGCTCTACTGAGCCATCTTTTCCTCTAGCTCTGAGTAGTGATGACTTCATGAGCTTCTTTAATGATACAACTATAACAATTAGAGATAAAATCTATCACATTTTGCCCTCAACTTCTAATGGTTCACCTTTAAATGCAGGACCGCTAGAAAGAACGACTGTTCCCGACATATACTTAGACTGCTTTTGTCCTATAGACCTTCAACAATTAATGTTAAAGATATCCTCAGCTAAGCCATCTACCTGTCTCTTAGACCCCATCCCAAAGAGACTACTCAAAGAAGCGTTACCCGTGGTTAACACTTCATTACTAGATGTGATCAATATGTCCTTATTAACAGGTTATGTACCGCAGTCATTTAAAATAGCTGTGATAAAACCTCTTCTGAAAAAAAACACCCTCAATCCTGAGGTCTTAGCAAACTATAGACCTATATCTAACCTTCCCTTTCTATCCAAGATCCTTGAGAAGGTAGTTGCTAATCAGTTATGTGATTTTCTACATAGCAATAAGTTTATTTGATGACTTTCAATCAGGATTTAAAAAGAATCATAGCACAGAGACAGCACTGGTGAAAATTACTAACAACCTTCTAACAGCTGCAGACAAAGGACTTGTCTCCATTCTTGTTTTACTAGATCTTAGTGCTGCATTTGACACTATTGACCATACCATCCTGTTACAGAGATTGGAACATTTAGTTGGCATTAAAGGAATCGCTCTAAGCTGGTTTAAGTCCTATTTCTCTGATCGATCTCAATTTGTTAATGTTAATGATAAATCCTCCAAGTATGCTAAAGTTAGCCATGGTGTTCCACAAGGCTCAGTGCTTGGACCAATTCTATTCTCCTTATATATGCTTCCTCTTGGTAATATTATTAGGAAACACTCAATTAATTTTCACTGTTATGCCGATGACACCCAATTATACTTGTCAATCAAACCAGACAAAACCAGTCAGCTAGCTAAACTTCAAGCATGCATTAAAGATATAAAATCCTGGATGACCTATAATTTTCTGATGTTAAACTCTAACAAAACTGAAGTGATTGTGCTGGGCCCTAAGCACCTCCGAACCTCATTATCTAAAGACATAGCTACTCTGGATGGTATTTCCCTGGCCTCCAGCACTACTGTCAGAAACTTAGGAGTTATTTTTGATCAGGATATATCCTTTAACGCCCATCTAAAACAAACCTCAAGAACAGCCTTTTTTCATCTTCGTAACATTGCCAAAATTAGGAATATCCTGTCTCAAAACGATGCAAAAAAAAACAACTAGTCCATGCATTCGTTACTTCCAGGCTGGACTATTGTAATTCCCTACTGTCAGGTTGCTCAAATAAGTCCCTTAAGACTCTCCAGCTTATCCAGAATGCTGCAGCGCGTGTTCTCACAAGAACTAAGAGAAGAGATCATATTTCTCCTGTATTAGCTTCTCTGCATTGGCTTCCTGTAAAATCCAGGATTGAATTTAAAATCCTTCTCCTGACCTACAAATCTCTAAATGGTCAAGCACCATCATATCTAGAAGAGCTCCTAATACCTTATTGTCCCACTAGAACACTGCGCTCCCAGAATGCAGAGTTTCTGGTGGTACCTAGAGTCTCTAAAAGTAGAATGGGAGCCAGAGCCTTCAGTTATCAGGCTCCTCTCCTATGGAACCAGCTCCCGATCTGGGTTCAGGGGGCAGAAACTGTCACTGCATTTAAGAATGAACTTAAAACTCTCCTATTTGATAAAGCTTATAGTTAGGGAGTGAGGAATTGCAGCGTCAGCCTAACCCGGCCCACCTGCTTCTCTTCATAGTCGTCAGATTAATAATATAACAAAAGTAGAGGGAGTCAGGCCAGCACAGCCCGATCTGGCAGGGGAGAGTTCAAAGCCCGAACAGGCTACCTCTCCTTATGACCTGTCTCTCTTAGTTACCTGTTATAGTTACGCTGTTATAGTTCTAGACTGCCGGTGGAATTTCTTCCTTTGACACACTGAGCTGCTCTCTCCTCTCCCTTTCTATTACCATTTGTGTGCATCCCATCCCAGAAATGGTTACTAATCCTGGAGAGTTTACTCCCCGGAGTCCTTATGTTTTTTCACCCAGCATATTTCCTTGGAGAACGTTGGCACCAAGATCCTGGTTGCAGCTGTCACCGTGGTCCTGCTGCACTCCCTGCTGAGCTCTGCGGTGCCCTGCAGTGTCATGCTGCGTCCTGCTGAACCCTGCAGTCTGTCCGAGGTTTCTTCCCAAGAGGGAGTTTTTCCTCGCCACTGTTGCACTGCTTGCTCTTGAGGGAATTACTGTAATTGTTGGGGCTTTGTAAATTATAGAGTGTGGTCTAGACCTACTCTATCTGTAAAGTGTCTCCAGATAACTCGTGTTATGATTTGATACTATAAATAAAATTGAATTGAATTGAATAGAATATGTATGAGTATATGTGTATATATGTATGAGTATATAAGTATATATCTATGAGTATATGTGTATATATGTAGGAGTATATAAGTACACTATACATGTTTTTGTGATTATTACTGCAGATCTGGAGAGTTGATCTCTGTGATGTTTTTTCAGTCTGACTCAACAGGAAGTGAACATGACCTTTGACCTCTGGCTGGTGATTAAGAGCAGAAGCAGTTTATATTTTAATCTGTCGGCCTGCAGAGGAGTTATTTCTCTCTGTGACCAGACTCATGTTTCAGGATCAGTTACAGGTTACAGAGAGGGGGAGGAACTCAGTCAGCACGGCTAGAGACTGCAACACAAGGTTTGAGTGGTGATGGCCCAGTAGATATGACACATGCCTTTGGTGTGGGAGACCTGGGTTCAATTCCCACTGTGATACATCAACCTATGTGTCCCTGAGCAAGCACTTAACCCCTAGTTGCTCCAGAGGCGTGTTACCTCTTACATACATAGATCAATTCTAGGTTGCTTTGGATAAAAGGGTCAGCTAAATGACATGTAATGAATTGGACAGATAGTCTAGCTAGCTGTCTGGATTTACCCTGCAGAGATCTGAGGAGCAGTTAACCATAGTCCTCACAAATCCACCGGAGGTTAGAACGCCAACACAGAGACAGAGGAAGGGGACGCACATCGGTGAAAAGAAAAGCAACCAGTGGAATATTGTGCGCCACCGGTGCAATCCCGGAAGTGGAGTGTTGTGAATAAAGACTAGTCTGAGGTCAGCTGAGACTTTTATATGAGATGTTTTAGACACGTAGAAACACAGTCAGTCTGTCTGAGAGTTGTTGAAACCCTAAATGTTCCCGTACCTGTCTTTGGCTCCACGGAGAAGTATGGCGGCCCCTGCAGGATGCTGTAAACCAGTCTGGCAGAGTTTCCATACGTTGGATCATCAGCGTCTGTTGCCACCACCGTCACCACCGATGTTCCTGCTCACACAACACACACACACACACACACACACACACACACACACACACACACACACACACACATACACACAGACACACACACACACACACACACACACACACACACACACACACACACACACACACACACACACACACACACACACACACACACACAGACACACACACACACACACACACACACACACATACACAACACATACAGACACACACACACACACACACACACACACACACACACACACACACACACACACACACATTGATTGTAAATAAAATGTGGGCAAGATCCTCCTCCTGAGCAGTCTGTCCCCCCCACCCCTCAGAGATCCTCCTCCTGACCAGTCCCCCGGCAGGTGTTGGGACTCACCGACTGGCGACCTCTCGGGGATCCAGGCTGTGTGCGGTCCGTCCAGGAACTTGGGCTGGTTGTCGTTGATGTCCTGGACTTTAATGATGAACCGGGACTCTGGTTCCAGCGGCTGATTGGTTGTTTTATCTCGAGCCTGAGCTCTCAGCGAATAGAACGCCTGCAGCTCCCGGTCCAACCTCCTGGTGGCGTGGATGTCTCCCGTGGTCTCATCGATGGTGAAGATGGACGACGCTCCTTCACCGGTCAGGATGTACCGCACCTCGCCGTCTCCTTTATCTAGGTCAGAGTGGAGCTGCAGGTGACAAGGAGACAAGGAGACAGGGAGGCAATGAGACAGGGAGACAAGGAGGCAATGAGACAAGGGCACAAGGACACAAGGCGACAATGAGAAAAGGACACAAGGAGACGAGGACACATCGATAAAATGAGACAAGGAGACAAGGACACATCGAGACAAGGAGACTAGGAGACAATGAGACAAGGAACAACTGTGTCAAGTTTCGTGATCATCAGAATAACTTTGGCCAAGATACGCAACTTCCTGTTTCGACAGCCACCTACAGGAAGTTGGTCACCCCTAACTTTTGCATATTTTCAACTATCAAAATTCTTTTCATGACTTTTTGTCATGAGGGTCCATAAATACTACCTGCAAGGTTTGGTGAAGATCAGAATCACCATCTAGGAGGAGTTCGAAAGAATGTAAAACACATAAAAAATGATTACATTACAAATGGCCCCTTTCCTGTTGGGTGGAGCTAATGAAAGTAAATGGGAAATATGTCTGCAATGATTAGAGCAATATGTGTATTAAATCTGGTGAAGATTGGCGCAACTATGTTCAAGTTAAGGCCTTCCATGCATTAGGGGGCGCTATAGAGCCCTCTTACAGGTATGGGTCAAATCGCTGTACAGTCTCGCAAAGCTCCCAGGTGTTTATGTTGGCGCCAACGTTTGTGAGTTTTCATATATATTGAGGCCGTCAAAAATGTGCCCAAGGGCTAAAACTAATTAGTGGACGCTATAGAGCAACATACCACTCTCAAGCCTAAATGTGTATTCAAATTAAAGAGTTTACTATTCTGCACATGGCTGCACAACTTCGAGAGTTTTCCTGCATCCGAAAGTCCTAAAACAGCTGTTTGTAAAATGAAAATGTTTGCACGAAAACCAATATGGCTGACTTCCTGTCAGGTGGAAGAATTTCAAAAAAATGCTCCATGGACTTCAAGATGAGACCTATGTTGCCTCAAAATTTGGTATAGTAACTTCTCATTTTTTTCTGAATTCTGAAGCTCGTTAGGGGGCGCTATGGAGCCCCATGACAACGCTCGAGCCCAATCACTACAGAACTTTGTAGGTTTCGCCAGGTCTGACATGTGTGCAAATTTTTGTGAGTTTTCCAGCTTGTGAAGCCCCTCAAAAATGAGAGTGACGTCGCGGAATAATAATAATCCTTACAAAAACAATCGAGCAGCGATGGACGGGCCCTCGCGCCTCTGCGTGCGTCGAGGTTACCGGCGGACGCCGCTCCTTGCGACCGTGCATTCGCGCGGCACTCAGACGCCGCAAATCGTCAACAATGAAAAGGGAACTCCCTGCCGAGTTCAACAATAGCTCACACAAGACTCTACGTCATACGGTTCATTAGCTGTGAAAAGGGGCGTGACAAAAGCGTAGGTGGCGGGTCAAACCATCACCAATTAAAAAGGAAGTCTGTGCTGAGTTCAATGATACCTCACATAAGACTCTACCTTAAACAGGTCAAAAGTTATGAAAGGGGGCGGGGCCTGAGTAAGTGGGCGTGGTCATTATAGGGGGCGGATCAGTATCACATGTAGATCACACATTCTGAGTTTCATGTAAATCGGATGATGTTTGTCATATAAGGCGCATTTCCTGTTGCCAGCGGGGGGCGCTATGACCAAAAGTCAATTTTGGCCTGTAGGTGTCCTCAGGCCTGGACCCTTGTCAATTGTGAGAAATTTCGGGCAGATACGACAACGTACACTCAAGTTACAACAACTTCTTTGTTCATCGCTAAACACTCAAAATGGCCACCACGCCACGCCCACACCGTCTGACGAAAAGTTTTTCTTTTAATAACTTTTCATCGTTAAGGTGTTGGGATGGTACAGACCAAGTTTGAAGTCCATCGGATGAAATCTCTAGGAGGAGTTTGTTAAAGTATAGCACCTTGACTTTTAGGCCTACTTCCTGTTGCCACTAGGGGGCGCTATGACTTTAAGTAAATATCGGCCTTTATTTGTCCTCAGGGTTGGACTCTTATGAATCCTGAAAAGTTTCGAGGTAATCGGACAACGTACACTCGAGTTACACCCACTTCCTGTTTCGGTGGCAAAACGCACAAAATCGCTGCCCCGCCACGGCCACGCACTATAAAAGTTTTTCTTTCAACAACTTTTCATCTTTAACGTCTTAAGATGGTACAGACCGAGTTTAAAGTTGATCGGATGAAATCTCTAGGAGGAGTTCGTTAAAGTACGACATGTGGAAATGGCCGAAATCGCACTAATTTCGAACATTTAATTCAAAATGGCGGACTTCCTGTTGGGTTTAGGGTATGGCTCTAACGAAGTTATTTGTACATCTTGACATGTTACATATGTGTACCAAGTTTCGTGAGTCTACGTTAAACGCACTGCAGGGGCTCAATTTTCTTAACTTTGTAGGGGGCGCTAGCAAGCCATTTTTGTGCGCCTATTCCCGAAACCCTTAAAATACGTACATTTCACCAGACTTGATGCGAACGCCAAATTTGGTGAGTTTTTGAATATGTTAAGCCCCTCAAAAAGCCAATTCATTTGACGGGAAAAGAATAGAAAGAAAGAAAGAAACAATAATTCCTTCAGTTTCAATAGGGCCTTCGCCGCTGTCGGCGCTCGGGCCCTAATAATTCAAAGTGCCCAGCAGCTGGAGCTGTTTCACTCAGAATCAGAACAAAAACATGTTCTCAAAGTGTGAAGTCAGAAACAGCCCAAACTAGCCTGACCAGCCCGCCCCACATCCAGATGTTGGGTCTGGGAACTCCCCATTGGTCAGGGCTCAATCCGAGGGGCAGGATAAACAGTTGTCCTTCAAATTCCCTCTGCACCAATAGGATAGCGCTCCAACCAACCAGAACAACGCTAGCTGATAGATTAAACTTTAAACTCTGAACACATCTTCCTTTTTTAAGAATGACTTCAGAGCCGTTCTTTGTTCTTTTCTCAAAGAAAAGCTGAACTCCAAGTCTTCAGAAGACCGCTGTTAGTTACACTGTTATAGTTTTAGACTGCCGGGGGACTTCCTTCCTCTGACACACTGAGCTGCTCTCTCCTCTCCCTTTCTATTACTATTTGTGTGCATCCCGTCCCAGAAATGCTTGTTATTAATCCTAGCTTCTGGGGAGTTTACTCCCCGGAGTCCTTATGTTTTTTCACGCAGAGTATTTCCTTGGAGAACGTTGGCACCAAGATCCTGGTTCCAGCTGTCGCCGTGGTCCTGCTGCACTCCCTGCTTGGCTCAGCGGTGCCCTGCAATGTCATGCTGCGTCCTGCTGAACCCTGCAGCTTCCTGCTGAACCCTGCAGCTTCCTGCTACGTCCATCCATGCTCTGCTGGGCCACGCTACATCCTGTAACGCCCTGCCGTGCACTGATATGACATGAACTACTACGACTACCATTTGAAGTCACTGTTCCATTATTAATGTGACTATTATCGCCACTGTTCATCATATCCCCAACCGGCTCGTCAGACACCGCCTACCAAGAGCCTGGGTCTGTCCCAGGTTTCTTTCCAAGAGGGAGTTTTTCCTCGCCACTGTCGCACTGCTTGCTCTTGAGGGAATTACTGTAATTGTTGGGGCTTTGTAAATTATAGAGTGTGGTCTAGACCTACTCTATCTGTAAAGTGTCTCGAGATAACTCTTGTTATATATTTGATATAAATAAAATTGAATTGAATTGTTCACCAGCAGCAGCAGCCATAAGCCCCGCCCACCTACTCTATACACCATGTGATTGGCCTGACAAGAATTTGTTTTTTCCAGCTCACAAGCCAACGGAGAGTTGCTAGACTACACTGGCTGCAGATTACATCGTCTAGATTTCTAGGCTAAGAACAGACAAACTGTCAGTGATGACTGAACGATTAAAGCGCCGTACCTTCCCAATGTACAGCGGCTCGTCTCCAGTGTACTCCTCCAGGACGAAGAACTGGTTCCACACCCAGCTCCTCCTCCTCCTCCTCTGCTGGACTCCTTCTTCGGCTGCTCCTCGTCCTCCGGGCGCCGGATGGAGGAGGACGGAGTTCAGAGTCATCGCCTCGCAGCCAGACTCCTCCCACAGGGACACAAATGCACTGAGCACGCTCAGAAACCACAGACCAGACCTCATCTCTGATGGGAAAAACACATCAAACTGTCTCACAAAAACACGTCAAACTGTCCCACAAAAACACGTCAAACTGTCCCAAAAAAACACATCAAACTGTCCCACAAAAACACGTCAACCTGTCCCACAAAATCACATCAAACAGTCCCACAAAAACACGTCAAACTGTCCCACAAAAACACATCAAACTGTCCCACAAAAACACGTCAAACTGTCCCACAAAAACACATCAAACTGTCCCACAAAAACACGTCAAACTGTCCCACAAAAACACATCAAACTGTCCCACAAAAACACGTCAAACTGTCCCACAAAAACACATCAAACTGTCCCACAAAAACACGTCAACCTGTCCCACAAAATCACATCAAACAGTCCCACAAAAACACGTCAAACTGTCCCACAAAAACACATCAAACTGTCCCACAAAAACACGTCAAACTGTCCCACAAAAACACATCAAACTGTCCCACAAAAACACGTCAAACTGTCCCACAAAAACACATCAAACTGTCCCACAAAAACACGTCAAACTGTCCCACAAAAACACATCAAACTGTCCCACAAAAACACGTCAACCTGTCCCACAAAATCACATCAAACAGTCCCACAAAAACACGTCAAACTGTCCCACAAAAACACGTCAAACTGTCCCACAAAAACACATCAAACTGTCCCACAAAAACACAACAAACTGTCTCACAAAAACACGTCAAACTGTCCCAGAAAAACACATCAAACTGTCCCACAAAAACACGTCAAACTGTCCCACAAAAACACGTCAAACTGTCCCACAAAAACACGTCAAACTGTCCCACAAAAACACATCAAACTGTCTCACAAAAACACGTCAACCTGTCCCACAAAAACACATCAAACAGTCCCACAAAAACACATCAAACTGTCCCACAAAAACACGTCAAACTGTCCCACAAAAACACGTCAAACTGTCCTACAAAAACACGTCAAACTGTCCCACTAAAACACGTCAAACTGTCCCACAAAAACATGTCAAACTCAAAAAAACACATCAAACTGTCTCACAAAAACACGTCAAACTGTCCCACAAAAACACATCAAACTGTCTCACAAAAACACGTCAAACTGTCTCACAAAAACACGTCAAACTGTCTCACAACAACACATCAAACTCTTACAAAAACACGTCAAACTGTCCCACAAAAACACATCAAACTGTCCCACAAAAACACGTCAAACTGTCCCACAAAAACATGTCAAACTCAAAAAAACACATCAAACTGTCCCACAAAAACACGTCAAACTGTCTCACAAAAACACGTCAAACTGTCTCACAACAACACATCAAACTCTTACAAAAACACGTCAAACTGTCCCACAAAAACACATCAAACTGTCCCACAAAAACACGTCAAACTGTCTCACAAAAACACATCAAACTGTCTCACAAAAACACGTCAAACTGTCTCACAAAAACACGTCAAACTGTCCCACAAAAACACGTCAAACTCAAAAAAACACATCAAACTGTCCCACAAAAACACGTCAAACTGTCCCACAAAAACACATCAAACTGTCCCACAAAAACACAACAAACTGTCTCACAAAAACACGTCAAACTGTCCCACAAAGATCCATCAAACTGTCCCACAAAAACACGTCAAACTGTCCCACAAAAACACATCAAACTGTCCCACAAAAACACGTCAAACTGTCCCACAAAAACACATCAAACTGTCCCACAAAAACACGTCAAACTGTCCCACAAAAACACATCAAACTGTCTCACAAAAACACGTCAAACTGTCCCGCAAAAACACATCAAACTGTCCCACAAAAACACATCAAACTGTCTCACAAAAACACGTCAAATTGTCCCACAAAATCACGTCAAACTGTCTCACAAAAACACGTCAAACTGTCCCACAAAAACACATCAAACTGTCTCATAAAAACACGTCAAACTGTCCCACAAAAACACATCAAACTGTCCCACAAAAACACGTCAACCTGTCCCACAAAAACGCATCAACCTGTCCCACAAAAACACATCAAACTGTCTCACAAAAACACGTCAACCTGTCCCACAAAACACATCAAACAGTCCCACAAAAACACATCAAACTGTCCCACAAAAACACGTCAAACTGTCCCACAAAAACACGTCAAACTGTCCCACAAAAACACATCAAACTGTCCCACAAAAACACATCAACCTATCCCACAAAAACGCATCAACCTGTCCCACAAAAACACATCAAACTGTCTCACAAAACCACGTCAACCTGTCCCACAAAAACACATCAAACAGTCCCACAAAAACACATCAAACTGTCCCACAAAAACACGTCAAACTGTCCCTCAAAAACACGTCAAACTGTCCTACAAAAACACGTCAAACTGTCCCACTAAAACATGTCAAACTGTCCCACAAAAACACGTCAAACTGTCCCACAAAAACACGTCAAACTGTCCCACTAAAACACGTCAAACTGTCCCACAAAAACAAGTCAAACTGTCTCCCAAAACACGTCAAACTGTCTCCCAAAACACGTCAAACTGTCTCCCAAAAACACGTCAAACTGTCCCACAAAAACACGTCAAACTGTCTCCCAAAACACGTCAAACTGTCTCCCAAAAACACGTCAAACTGTCTCCCAAAAACACGTCAAACTGTCTCACAAAACACGTCAAACTGTCTCACAAAAACACATCAAACTGTCTCACAAAAACACATTAAACTGTCCCACAAAAACACGTCAACCTGTCCCACAAAATCACATCAAACAGTCCCACAAAAACGATCACAAACTGTCCCACAAAACACAATCAAACTGTCCCACAAAAACACGTCAAACTGTCCACACAAAACACATCAAACTGTCCCACAAAAACACGTCAAACTGTCCCACAAAAAACACATCAAACTGTCCCACAAAACACGTCAAACTGTCCACACAAAACACATCAAACTGTCCCACAAAAAACGTCAACCTGTCCCACAAAATCACATCAAACAGTCCCACAAAAAAACACGTCAAACTGTCCCACAAAAACACATCAAACTGTCCCACAAAAACACGTCAAACTGTCCCACAAAACACATCAAACTGTCCCACAAAAACACGTCAAACTGTCCCACAAAAACACATCAAACTGTCCCACAAAACACGGTCAAACTGTCCCACAAAAACACATCAAACTGTCCCACAAAAACACGTCAACCTGTCCCACAAAATCACATCAAACAGTCCCACAAAAACACGTCAAACTGTCCCACAAAAACACATCAAACTGTCCCACAAAAACACGTCAAACTGTCCCACAAAAACACATCAAACTGTCCCACAAAAACACGTCAAACTGTCCCACAAAAACACATCAAACTGTCCCACAAAAACACGTCAAACTGTCCCACAAAAACACATCAAACTGTCCCACAAAAACACATCAAACTGTCCCACAAAAACACATCAAACTGTCCCACAAAAACACAACAAACTGTCTCACAAAAACCGCTCAAACTGTCCCACAAAAACACATCAAACTGTCCCACAAAAACAAGTCAAACTGTCCCACAAAAACCGTCAAACTGTCCCACAAAAACACGTCAAACTGTCCCACAAAAAAACGTCAAACTGTCCCACAAAAACATGTCAAACTGTCCCACAAAAACACATCAAACTGTCCCACAAAAACACATCAAACTGTCTCAAAAAAACACATCAAACTGTCCCACAAAAACACATCAAACTGTCCCACAAAAACACGTCAAACTGTCTCAAAAAAACACATCAAACTGTCTCACAAAAACACATCAAACTGTCCCACAAAAACACATCAAACTGTCTCACAAAAACACGTCAAACTGTCTCACAAAAACACGTCAAACTGTCTCACAACAACACATCAAACTGTCCCACAAAAACATGTCAAACCTCAAAAACACATCAAACTGTCCCACAAAAAACCGTCAAACTGTCTCACAAAAACACGTCCAAACTGTCTCACAACAACACATCAAACTCTTACAAAAACACGTCAAACTGTCCCACAAAAACACGTCAAACTGTCTCACAAAAACACATCAAACTGTCTCACAAAAACACGTCAAACTGTCTCACAAAAACACGTCAAACTGTCCCACATAAACACGTCAAACTGTCCCACAAAAACATGTCAAACTCAAAAAAACACATCAAACTGTCCCACAAAAACACGTCAAACTGTCTCACAAAAACACGTCAAACTGTCTCACAACAACACATCAAACTGTCTCACAAAAACACGTCAAACTGTCTCACAAAAACACGTCAAACTGTCTCACAACAACACATCAAACTGTCCCACAAAAACATGTCAAACTCAAAAAAACACATCAAACTGTCCCACAAAAACACGTCAAACTGTCTCACAAAAACACGTCAAACTGTCTCACAACAACACATCAAACTCTTACAAAAACACGTCAAACTGTCCCACAAAAACACGTCAAACTGTCTCACAAAAACACATCAAACTGTCTCACAAAAACACGTCAAACTGTCTCACAAAAAGACGTCAAACTGTCCCACATAAACACGTCAGTGTCTGATAAAAAGACTGATCAGAGAAAGTACAAATCCTTCCTAAATGAAGGACATTCTTGAAGAGAAACAGAAGATAAATCAGTGTTTGACTGTAAAGACTTGAGTCTTCTCGGTGACCTAAACACCTGAAACGACCTGAGGAATTAATGGAGTGAGATATGAGATATTATCTGTGATTCTCTGTAGGTTTATCAGACTTCAGACATGAAACAGTTTCATGTCATATTAACATAAAATTTTATTATAATGTATTATTCAGGGATGCACTGAATCCAGGACTGTGCTTTTGATTCAGCTGAATATTGGGCTTTTTGACGGGGTTGGGTTTCTGCTGAACCTTAGAATTTGTCCCCAGGGAACCGAACCCTACGCTTGCACTCGGCGCGCTACGCTGGTCACCGTAATGACGGTGCCGTTGATTAAGGGAAGGTGTTTACGTAGGTGGAGCGTTCAATGCAGCAGGCTGTGAGAAAGTGGACATGGAACTGGTGAGCAGAAAAAGTGTTGTTTGGCAGTACTTTCAGTCAAAAGAAGGCCATTCAAGTCCAGCTACATGTTCTATCTGTTCAATGCTGATTGGTCTGGTGGTGGCGAGGACCCTAAACTATACACAACATGGCCGCTGGTACAACATCTGGTCTGAAACATCTGAAAGAATACGAGTTGTGCACGCAGGAATCTCCAGACAGCAGCCAGAATGCAGCAACTTCAGGTACGGCAAAGGAAGGACAGTCCCTGTTTACTTCATTCATGTGTTTACTGGGTTCATGGACTGAGGATGTTAGGAGGAGTCAGCACAATCTCAACCAGGGGAGTCAGGTTTCAGCCCAACCCCAAAAATCTGGATTCGGTGCAGGGTGGCAATAATACATTCTATTATAATTTATTATTGTCACACCCAAAGTGTTTGAGAGGAGAAATCAAGGATGAAGTTCAAATCAAAGTTTTATCACTTAACAAAGTAAATGGAAGACACCGCCAGCAGAAAGGCACAGTTCCTAATACTTTAATATGTAAAAATATATATAATATAACATTTTATATATATATATAGATATACAGTTAGTTTCACTTAATTTCTCTTGTAATGTTCATACATGTTAATCGGATTATAAATCTCCAGTTTATCTCCAGTAAACATATCATGTATATATTAATATATATATTTGATGGGTTTATATAATGTGACTCTCGTGAATGTGTGAATAATTTGAATGTGTGAATGTGTGAGTAGTGTGAATAATGTGAGTGTGTGAATAATGTGAATAATGTCAATAATGTGAATGTGTGAATGTGTGAATAATGTGAATAATGTGAATGTGTGAATCCCAACCCAACAGTTTGGTTCAGAATCTAAATAAAAACAACAGACTTACTGTCGAGCTGCTGACCTGATCTGAGTCCTCTGGTCATCTGCAGGTTCCCTGATTATTGATTATTTATCAGATCAGAAATCTTCCTGATTATCGGTTAAAGAAGAACTCAGCAGCTGCTCCGACAACAGCTCTCTCTCGGTTAGCATCCCTCTGTCTCTCTCTCTCTCTCTCTCTGTTAGTATCCCTCTGTCTCTCCCTCTCTCTCTCTGTTAGTATCCCTCACTCTCTCTCTCTCTCTCTGTTAGTATCCTTCCGTCTCTCTCTCTCTCTGTTAGTATCCCTCTGTCTCTCTCTCTGTTAGTATCCCTCTCTCCCTCTCTCTCTGTTAGTATCCCTCCGTCTCTCTCTCTCTCTCTCTTCCTGTTAGCATCCCTCCCTCTCTGTCTGTTAGAGAGAGAGACAGAGAGAGAGAGAGGGAGGGAGAGAGAGAGACAGAGAGAAAGAGAGGGAGAGAGAGGTAGAGAGTGAGAGAGAGGTAGAGAGAGGGAGAGAGAGGGAGAGAGAGAGAGAGGGGGGACCATATATTATTTTATATTTCATGTCTCAGTCTTATTTTTAATCAAGATCTTTCTTTCATATATTTGAAGATCTGATTTAGTGAAATTATTATGTAGTGTGTGTGTGTGTCTCTGTGTGTCTGTGTGTGTGTGTGTCTGTGTGTGTGTGTCTATGTATGTGTGTGTGTGTGTGTCTCTGTGTGTGTGCGTTCCAACATGAAGTCTCCTCATGTGAAGTGAAAGCTCAGGAGGCTAAGAGCCAATCAGAATCTTTGTCTTCACACTAAAGGTCAGAGCCGAGGAGGAAGTGGCCTCCTGCAGGTGTTTCTGTCTCTGTGGCCTTTAACAGACTCACCTGCACTAGTTTGATAATATTCAGGATCAACAGAAGAACTTTTCCATATAAAGATGTCAGGCTTTATCTCTCTCTGTTGGTTTCAGGAAACAACTCCAACCTATAAAGGTAAATATGGTGCAAAATGTGAGAACTTGTAGAACAAAAACTCAGAACTTGTATGTTAAAATACACATGACAGCTTGTATAAAAATCTGAACTTGTAAATTGAAATTTGCACTCGTAGAAAACATTCAGACACATATATTCTGAATGTGAAGTCACAGAAAAAATATTCCCAAATGTGTAGATTGAGATTAACATTGGTCTGCGGCTGCAGGACCTGGAGCTCACCGCCAGCGTTTCAGTTTGATTGTTACAGTGTTGAGATAATAAAAAGGTATTTATGTAGAAGTGGGCTGGCTGGTTAGTTAGCTAACGCTAGCATGCTATTCCACCAAGCTTCCATGCTTCGGAGAACCTGAAGAGTCCGAGACTCAGCAGGACTCAGCGTGAGATCCTCGACCTTTACATCTGACAGCAGGACAGGACACACAAATACCAGACGAGCTGTAGGACAGACGCACAAATACCAGACGAGCTGTAGGACAGACGCACAAATACAAGACGAGCTGTAGGACAGACGCACAAATACCAGACGAGCTGTAGGACAGACGCACAAATACAAGACGAGCTGTAGGACAGACGCACAAATACCAGACGAGCTGTAAGACAGACACACAAATACCAGATGAGCTGTAAGACGAGCTGTAAGACAGACACACAAATACCAGACGAGCTGTAAGACAGACACACAAATACCAGATGAGCTGTAAGACGAGCTGTAGGACAGACGCACAAATACCAGATGAGCTGTAAGACAGACACACAAATACCAGACGAGCTGTAGGACAGACGCACAAATACAAGACGAGCTGTAGGACAGATGCACAAATACAAGACGAGCTGTAGGACAGACGCACAAATACCAGACGAGCTGTAGGACAGATGCACAAATACAAGACGAGCTGTAGGACAGACGCACAAATACCAGACGAGCTGTAGGACAGACGCACAAATACCAGACGAGCTGTAGGACAGACGCACAAATACCAGATGAGCTGTAGGACAGACGCACAAATACCAGATGAGCTGTAGGACAGACGCACAAATACCAGACGAGCTGTAGGACAGACGCACAAATACCAGACGAGCTGTAGGACAGACGCACAAATACCAGACGAGCTGTAGGACAGACGCACAAATACCAGACGAGCTGTAGGACAGACGCACAAATACCAGATGAGCTGTAGGACAGACGCACAAATACCAGACGAGCTGTAAGACAGACACACAAATACCAGATGAGCTGTAAGACGAGCTGTAAGACAGACACACAAATACCAGATGAGCTGTAAGACAGACACACCAGATGAGCTTAGAGACACTATCTCAGAGACACGACCCAAGAAGAGAAAACCTTCTTCAGACCTGTTGGACCAACGAGTTTCTATCTGCTGAGAACGTCCACGCTGAGACGAGGACACAATGTTCTAACATGGAGATAATAACTGTTCTGATATAAGATGATTAAACATGGAGATAATAACTGATCTGATATAAGATGATTAAACATGGAGATAATAACTGATCTGATATAAGATGATTAAACATGGAGATAATAACTGATCTGATATACGATGATTAAACATGGAGATAATAACTGATATAAGATGATTAAACATGGAGATAATAACTGTTCTGATATAAGATGATTAAACATGGAGATAATAACTGATCTGATATAAGATGATTAAACATGGAGATAATAACTGATATAAGATGATTAAACATGGAGATAATAACTGATATAAGATGATTAAACATGGAGATAATAACTGATATTAGATGATTAAACATGGAGATAATAACTGATATAAGATGATTAAACATGGAGATAATAACTGATATTAGATGATTAAACATAGAGATAATAACTGATATAAGATGATTAAACATGGAGATAATAACTGATATATGATTAAACATGGAGATAATAACTGTTATAAGATGATTAAACATGGAGATAATAACTGATATATGATGATTAAACATGGAGATAATAACTGATATAAGATGATTAAACATAGAGATAATAACTGATATAAGATGATTAAACATGGAGATAATAACTGATATATGATGATTAAACATGGAGATAATAACTGTTATTAGATGATTAAACATGGAGATAATAACTGATATTAGATGATTAAACATGGAGATAATAACTGATATAAGATGATTAAACATGGAGATAATAACTGATATAAGATGATTAAACATGGAGATAATAACTGATATTAGATGATTAAACATGGAGATAATAACTGATATTAGATGATTAAACATGGAGATAATAACTGATATAAGATGATTAAACATGGAGATAATAACTGATATTAGATGATTAAACATGGAGATAATAACTGATATAAGATGATTAAACATGGAGATAATAACTGATATTAGATGATTAAACATTAGAAATAACTGGCCTTTAAAAATAAAAATCTGCCTGTCTCTATGGGAATTTAACATAGGGGTGAACTGACTTTTGTTGCCAGCGGCTTAGACATTAATGGCTGTATGTTGAGTTATTTTGAGGAGACTGGACATTTACACTGTTATACAAGCTGCACACT